>NC_142473.1:40132500-40410000 GCF_049115385.1 Moschus berezovskii
TATATTTAGTAGGAGGGGCATTAAATTATTTGGTCATCCTAAATTGTTTCAAAGGAAGCTTCTATTTAAGTATATTGCTACTGCATCTTAAAAGTAAATAACTTTGATTTTTGGTAAAATGTTTGAATGTCATCACATAGCATAGTTGGTATCCTCCCTGCTTAATTAAGGGTGAATGTAGCAGTTTCAGTAGCTGAGGTAAAAACATCATAATTTAAGATGTATAAGGAGAGAAGGAAATACAAATCTTCAAGTGGCTGGGATAGCCTTAGGGCAACTGGACAGTACTGTTGGTAAAAGTAAGGCTGATTGAATTCCTCTTGACAAGATAAAAATTTTACAGCTTATTTGGAAGAACTTCTGATCTGAATAGTGATCTTCAAACTTTTTGATAGAGCATATCACCAGTGAGGTATTTATGAGCATGTGCCCTAATACATGTCCATATTTATTTAAGCTTATATACATGTACTATTATGCTAGTATATGCTATAAAAATTTATAATAGATATTAAGGTGAAAGATGTATTGATAGAATAAATAATATTTTAAAACTGTGGTCCCCCCAGTTCTATAATATAATATGATTTGTCATTTTTTAAAGTCTTAGTTTAATGCTTGGTGATGAAGTGATTGAATAGTTTGGTTCTAAGTTCAGGTTTCTTTGCTACATGGTTTTAATGCTGCCACAGCTAAAACTGATACCTCAGAAAGAAAAATATATCCAAATTGAAGAAGTACATTATTGTTTGCACTTAATGTGATACTAACTTATTAATCCTTTACACAAAGTATGCAAAAAGTTTGTTAAAATGTGGCTAGTAAAAGCTCTCTTTTCTCTCATGACAATCATTTGTTTTTTACCATATTTCTAATAAATGGTTCAAAAACATATTGGAACTCTTTGTAACATCATTAAACAGATTAGAATATGCTGTTGCCAATTTTAAAATTGAAAACAGATGAGAGTTTCTGTAGGTGATAGAAAACTTTTGGTAACAAAATCACACTATGATGGAATCATTTCCAAACATATGTTTTTAAAATACATTTTTAATATATCTATTTTTAAAATAATTTACTTTGTCATTTGATGAAATATCACCTTTACCTTGAAGAGACAGTTAAGTTTGTACGATGTTGTGTATGTGTGTGGGCTTCCCTGGTGGCTCATCAATAAAGAACCCGCCTGCTAATACAGGGGATGTGGGTTCGATCCCTGGGTCGGCAAGATCCCTTGGAGAAAGAAATAACAATCCATTTCAGTATTCTTGCCTGGGAAATCCCCTGGATAGAGAAGCCTGGTGGGCTACAGACCATGGGATAGCAGAGTCTGACAAGACTTAATGACTAAACAACAGCAGTGTATGGGTGTATGTATCTTTCTGTCCATCTATCTATCTAGTCTAGACTAGCTATTTGATAACACACTTACAGCTACTTGTCATCACTGAAAGGTTAGCACATTGGGTACACTAGTTTTTTGGTTCCCTATCCTTAAGTTTGGAAATTTTGTCATGAGATAAGTAGTAGAAACTGTGGGTAGTGCCAACAATTCTCATGGTCACTCCTCATCTCATTTCAAAACATGTAAAGATTTTACTGTGTTTTGTAGTTCTATTTTAAAAAAGTAATTGCATCATCATGTAGCACTTGGTTTTAACATTTTGCCTAAATTGCTTGCCTATGAATAATACAGTTACTCCATTGTGTTATATCTGTAATCTTATCCCCATTTTTTTCCCTTTTGTCCTATCAGGGAATCTCTTCACCAGTAGTTACACTTAGTCACTTTTCCCTAAAAATTACTTTTATTTAAAAGAGTAACAGTGTTGAAGCTATATCTTTTTTGGTACATATTTTGGCCACTCATTCAAAAGTAGCACTTTGCCTGTTGAAGATCATGAACAGAGGCATGTTCAAAAATATGTATATTTGTTATCTGAAAACCAAGCATTCTACATGACATTACTTTCTTTTTGAAAGTGACAGCCATATTTTCTATACAACTTTCAACATTGTTTGTGGTACTACTCACTGTCCAACCCATGAAGACATCATTCAGATTGCATTCTAATTAAATGGTTATCCAGAGATGTACATTGTGGCAGATCTGAATTTTTAGCCCAGAAATGTACTTATTAATAAATATTGCCATACTGCTTTCTGTATATTATTTTTAGCTATTTTTATAGCAGCAGGAAGAACAAGAACTTTTCTAATAGGGTGTGACTTTTTGTCTTTTGTAACTAAGGAACTTCAGAAGAGGTTTCTAAACATTTAACATTAAGTTTGGTGAAATTTTGTAAAATATTGGATTGAGTATTGTATGATTTTAAACATTGCTGGAAAAATTACAGTATACAAAAATTTCTGTCTGTATGCTTTGTTTTTAAATGTCTTACTGATTTTAGTGGCTTCATATTACTATTTAATGTCTCAAAGTACAATAGGGTAAGGTCCACTGTTGATAATAGGTGTAAATCTATACTTAAATTATCTTTTTGATAAGTGAAAAAATCTTGGCATGTTTCTTATCAGATCTTCTTGGATCATCATTGTTTCATCCTGCTGCTAAAAGGCTACTACTATGGTACAAGTGTTAGCTTGGTCATGGTATTAACCTCAAACTGTGGTTTCTTTGAAAGGATCTTTTAAAGCCACTTGAACATTTGTTTAGGGTTAATTTAGTTAAAAGCTCGATAATATCATCAATAATCAGACTCCTCTTTTACCTTTGGTACAGGATATGACATATCAATGTTTGACAATCTATTTAAATTTAGGCAAAGATTAGTTTTTCTCACTTCTTAAGTGAATAAATAAACACCTGTATATTTCTATAGTGTACTCCAGGGATGTGTAATCTTACTTTGGAGACCACTGAAATAAAAAAGCAAATGAGAAAGAAGGGTGAGTGTGTGATGAGTCAAGAAGGAAAAATATAGTTTCCAGGGAACAGCCGCCTGGGACAGGATCCCTTCTGAGGAATGCAGCGAGTCACTGAAAACCAGAGACAGGGAGGAGGGCTACCTATTTATCAGGATGGGGGTCCATTTTTTTAGGGCTCTGATATGAGAGAAGCCACCTTTTATTCCAAAGCAAGACAATTTGAGTCATTTGTTGGCATGAATGGGTCAGCGAGGCTCCATAATTATGTGTGTATATCATGTTGCAGGGGAGGGGACCAAGTGGAGCATCTACTCCTCTGAATACCTGGGGTTCTTTGTTGCTTCTACTTTCAACTTTCCTTGGATTTAGATACAATCAGAGCAAAAGTTGGGAAAAGTGAGTAAGGCAGCAATGAGGGATTAATGTTGCCTTCAGCTTTCTCTTTTCCCTTACCCTCTTTTCTCTAACTTGATATGCTTGTTGGACAGCTTGGTGTAGTATCAAGGAACCAGTTTGGGAGTTTCAGCTCTGCCAATAAACTTTTGGTGACTTTGGCTAAATCACTACTTTCTAGGAATTAGTTTCTTTTCTGGTAGAATAGGAAGTTTCATGATCTATAAAGAGGTTTCGGTTCTGACATCCTGTTTTTACCTTTCTGGGATTGGGCTCTGTGCTGCCTCTATATAGATTTTCGCTGAAGTTCCTTGTTCTGTATATCAGCCTCAAAACATGTCTACTCTGTCTTCTAAACTGACAAATGGCCAAGAATCTAACTAAGAAATGAATTTATGCTGGTTTGATTAATGAGCAAAAACGGTAAAATATTTCTATCTTCTCTTTACTCTTCCAAATTTGATAGAGTGTATTTCCACAGTGTGATGCTGGACAGTGCTCTCGCTTTCCAGAGTACTGAAAGTATTCCAGTATACGGGAGTGGGTAGACTTCCCTTCTCCAGGGGATTTTCCCAACCCAGGGATCGAACTCTGGTATCCTGCATTGCAGGCAGTTTCTTTACCAGCTGAACCAACAGGGAAGCCCAATAAGAACTTTAGGAAGGAATTATTAGCATCTGAAGGGTTGTGTTTGTGAAGGAGGTTGGGCTGGATAAGATAGGCAGGACATTGGGAAACAGCCATCAATTCATTGCATGTGTTTGGCCAGGCTGGCAGCAGTAGACAGTGCCAGGTTTTTTGAGTATGGTTTCTGTCACCAACAGAGTTGGCTGTCTTTGAAGTTTGCTAGTGAACTTCTTCCAGAATCTTAGAGTGCAGCTAGCACTCAAGAGGAGGAGGATAAAGGAATCTCTAGGAGTAAGAACTCCACCTGCTTTCAGGAAGAATTTAATTTTCTTCCTTTAACTGTTTTTTGAAGCATCTAATACTTGAACAGATTTCACATTTTCTTTTCAATACCTATTATTTGCCATGGATGGCAATATTTAATCATGAAGTAGATACTTGGGTATTGGGCAATACCCATATGTTTCTGGGTGCTTTCATAAGATGGAGATAATTTTTGAGAGGTTTCAATAGACAAAATACATTTGTAAGAGTGCCTGATACATTGTAAACTCTCAGTAAATATCAGTGATTGCTATTTTATTTACAAAACAATTCTGGGAGGTATGTGCCATTATCCTCATTTTACAGACAAATAAATTAAGGTCTTGTATGGATGTGAGAATTGGACTATAAAGAAAGCTGAGTGCAGAAGAATTGATGCTTTTGAACTGTGGTGTTGAAGAAGACTCTTGAGAGTCCCTTGGACTGCAAGGAGATCCAACCAGTGCATCCTAAAGGAGATCAGTCCTGGGTGTTCATTGGAAGGACTGATGTTGAAGCTGAAACTCCAATACTTTTGCCACCTAAAGCGGAGCTGACTCATTTGAAAAGATCCTGATGCTGGGGAAGATTGAGGGCAGGAAGAGAAGGGAATGACAGAGGATGAGATGGTTGGATCGCATCACCGACTCAATGGACGTGGGTTTGGGTGTACTCCGGGAGTTAGTGATGGACAGGGAGGCCTGGCATGCTACAGTTCATGGGGTAGCAAAGAGTCGGACACGACTGAGTGACTGAACTGAACTGAAATTAAGTCTGGGGAGGGAAAATGACTTGCTTAAGGTCACATAGCCATTAAGTGGCAGAACCATAATCTATATCCAGATGTCCCGGTTTGAAGTCCTATGTATTTTGTTGTATAATGCAGCTGCTTCTAACAGACAAGCAAGTCATGAGATTTCCCTCAGATAATCTACATGCTAGATAACTGGGAGCTTGGATAATAAGGATAATCAGGAGCTGAACATATTATGTGACTTTGAATTTGAGTAGGTTCAATTATTAAGGCAATTCTTGCTTTGCAGGCTCAATGTGAACTGGAATACTTCTGTATCAGAACCGCATATTCCCTTTGCATAGTTCTGATCTCAGCTTTATATAGTTTGAATGTCTTGGTTTGAACTCAGTTACTGCAGAACCTTGCAAAGTGAGGACCTGACTCTAATATGTACTCATTTCAGTTAACATGGTGTGGTGCAAGTTGAGGACTGTCTGTGTGTGTATCAGCCTCACATTCCCATAGAGAAATTGTCATATTCTCTTTCCATTGGACTAGCAAGATGGTTCATTTCCACTTGATAACTCATGAATTTTTGCATTCTTTTGCTTATAAGGTTCTGTTTCTGATAAGGGAGAGCACCGTGTTTTATAAGCAAGGTCTTTGAAGGTTGTTGCTGATTGGCTTTTGGCTTAAAGAGCTCAGCTGATAAAGAATCCGCCTGCAATGCAGGAGACCCTGGTTCAATTCCTGGGTTGGGAAAATCTGCTGCAGACGGGATCAGTTCAGTTCAGTTCAGTTGCTCAGTCATATCCGACTCTCTGCGACCCCATGAATCACAGCACGCCAGGCCTCCCTGTCCATCACCAACACCCGGAGTTCACTCAAACTCATGTCCATCGAGTCGGTGATGCCATCCAGCCATCTCATTCTCTGTCGTCTCCTTCTCCTCCTGCCCCCAATCTCTCCCAGCATCAGTCTTTTCCAGTGAGTCAACTCGTCGCATGAGGTGGCCAAAGTATTGGAGTTTCAGCTTTAGCATCAGTCCTTCCAATGAACACCCAGGACTGATCTCCTCTAGAATGGACTGGTTTGATCTCCTTGCAGCCCAAGGGACTCTCAAGAGTCTTCTTCAGCACCACAGTTCAAAAGCATCAATTCTTCGGCAATCAGCTTTCTTCACAGTCCAACTCTCGATAGGCTATTCTTGGGCCTCCCTTGTGGATCAAGTGGTAAAGAATCCACCTGCAATGCGGGAAACCTGGGCTCGATCCCTGGGTTGAGAAGATCCCCTGGAGAAGGGAATGGCTACCCACTCCAGTATTCTAGCCTGGAGAATTCCATGGACTGGATAGTCCATGGGGTCACAAAGAGTTGGACACGACTGAGTGACTTTCACTTTCAGGGCAAGATAAGATGGAAAATACTTTCAACATCCTCTTGTTCCAAATGTTTAAAAAATTCTCTTCCCTTCAATTTTTATTGTTCTCCTGCCCCTTCCTCCACCTTTAAGTTTATGTTTTAAAACTTGTCCTTAGTTTCCTTTGTCAAACATTATGAAGAGTTGAAATTCTTTGTTGACTCTGATTTTATCTCTCTTACTTGTACGATGCTGGAGAATTAATTTAGGGTAAAGCAAGCTTGTGACACTGTAGCTGAGAGCATACTTTTCCACTTTCTAACTTTACCTTGAACCTGTTGCTTTGATCTCTTTAGGTGTCAGTTTCCTTATCTGTAAGACTGAACCTTCTTAGGGTTGTTTTAGGATTAAATAATTAAATAAAAAGTGCTTAGAACAGGGTTTGGCACATGGTTCAGTTCAGTTCAGTCGCTCAGTCGTGTCCGACTCTTTGCGACCCCATGAATCACAGCATGCCAGGCCTCCCTGTCCATCACCAACTCCTGGAGTTCACTCAAACTCACCTCCATCGAGTCAGTGATGCCATCAAGCCATCTCATTCTCTGTCGTCCCCTTCTCCTCCTGCCCCCAATCCCTCCCAGCATCAGAGTCTTTTCCAGTGAGTCAACTCGTCGCATGAGGTGGCCAAAGTATTGGAGTTTCAGCTTTAGCATCAGTCCTTCCAATCAATACCCAGGACTGATCTCCTCTAGAATGGACTGGTTTGATCTCCTTGCAGTCCAAGGGACTCTCAAGAGTCTTCTCCAACACCACAACATTAGCTACTACTAAAGTGAATGTCTTTAAAAGAGAATCTGGCTAAAAGTAGAATGTTATGTTCAAGTACTGTATTGAAGGGATAAAATACTACTAGAATGTCATGTAAAATCATTCTACAATTTTCCCAACACAATGGCTGTATAGTACTTTTGAGAGAGAATCCTCACTGTTCTATAATAATAGGTACTTTGAGAACCTCTCCAAATGCAAATCAACAAATCTACCTGAACTAAAATTTCTTTACTGTTAGGTTAGCATCTTATTTTTTTTTTAAGCTATTTATTTTCCTTTGGCTGGACTGGGTCTCCTTTGCTGCGTGAGGGCTTCCTCTAGTTGCCGCAAGTGGGGGCTGCTGTTTGTTGTGGTGTGCAGACTTCTCACTGTGGTGGCTTCTCTCACCGCAGACCATGGACTCTAGAGTGTGGGCTCAGTAGTTGTGGAGCACGGGCTTAGTTGCCCTGTGGCATGTAGAATCTTCCCAGACCAGGGATCGAACCTGCGTCCCCTGCATTGCCAGGTGGATTCTTAACCACTGGACCACCAGGAAAGTCCAACATCTTGATTTTTGAGTTTCATAACTTATAGAGACTAGTACCACAGACTCTACCCAGAGTGAGACTAGACTCTGGGTACAGAGTGAGTTTGGGTATGAATTTTCTTGGGACTAGATTTTTGACCGTAGCAATAATTGAAGAATCAGTGGTGAACTTAAAGAGAGGTGGCAGCTGCTATACAGGAGTTTGACCCTGTAGGCTCCCCCCAACCCCTGGCAGGGCCCAGGTGCAGCCTGGCTTGGACAATGATTGTAGACCTAATTTCTAGGCCATAGAAGGTTATAGGTGGAGGCAGCTAGCTGAGAATGGGATATGGAGTTGGTAACTTTCTGTTGCCCTCTGTATGACAGTATTGGTGACTACATTCCCTATACTGTTCCCAGGCTCCAATATCCCGTGGACTGAGGAGGCACGCTCTGGGAGGAGCTCAGCCTCAACCCAACATTGGCCAGAGATTTCAGGCTTGACCTCCAGATCCTAGAAGATTTCTAGTGGAGGCAGCAGACTAGAATTTGAACCCAAGTTCATCTGCTGATGAAAGCTGAACTTTCTGCTAATGACTCTGTGCTCTTTCCATGGTGGAGAGAGCACCAGTGGAGAAAAGGGAAGTCGTATGAGTTCAGCATCTAAATGGATAGGTGATAGGCAGTATCAGAGAGGGCAGCTGTGAAATCAAAAGGATTGCCTGAAAGCAGCAATAACATGAAGTGATGTTTCTGGGGGAGATGGCAGTGGTATGGTAGTTATTATCAACCTTTCATGATAGATTAGAACTTGGGAATGCATTTCTGTGTATTCTTTTAGTACTTATACCTCAAATTATAAGCTCATAGTTTATACCATGGAATCTCAGGGTTGAAAGTGTGTTCAATACAGCAGATTTCATGTAGATGATTATCAAGTCCATACGAGGGAAGCAGTGGTAGTAGAGATGTTGCTTCCTCTTTTCCACTCAAATGTAATCTCCACATGGATAGGAATTTTGTTGTTTGTTCACTGCTTAATTTTTAGTGACTAGAACAATGCCTGGAACCTAAATAGCACTCAGTAGATATTATTGAATGAAAGAGTGCTTGGATAATTTGTTTCAAAGTTTTATGTGTTAAACAATATTATGTACAAAGTAGTATTTCCTTTAAGTCTTACCTTAACATTAGTCTTACCTTAACTAACTCTATGAGGTATGTATTATTATTCCCAACTAATGGATGAGGAAACTAAGACTCAGGAATTAATTTTCTTTGTTTTCTTTTTTAGTTGAAGTATAGTTTACTTGTAATATTTGTTTCAGGTACACAGCATAATGGTTTGGAATTTATATTCTTTACAAAATGATCGTCATAATAAGTCTAGTTACCATCTGTTAACATACAAAGGTATGACTGTGTTGCTGACTACATTCCCTATGCTTCATATTACATTCTCATGACTTACTTATTGTGTGACTAGAGTTTGTACTCTTATATCTCTTCACTTATTTCATTCAGTCCTCCATCCCCTCCCCTCTGACAACCAGCACTTTGTTCTCTTTATTTATGAGTCTATTTTGTTTTGTTTGTTCTGGTTTTTGGATTCTATATATAAGTGAAATTGTATAGTATTTGTATTTCTCTCTGATTTATTTTGCTTAGCATAATACCCTCTAGATCCATCCGTGTTGCTACAAATGACAAGATTCCATTCTTTTTTATGACTAAGTAATGTTTCATATATAAATCCACTTCTTCTTTATTCATTTATTTATTGATGGACACTTAGATTGCTTCCATATCTTGGTGGTTGTAAATAATGCTGTGATGAACATAGGGGTGCATATAGCTCTTTAAATTAGTGTTCATTTCCTTTGGATAGAAACTCTGGAGTGGAATTGCTGGATCATATGGTAGTTCTATTTTTAATTTTTTGAGGAATCTGCATACCATTTTCCATAATGGTGGATCGATTTATGTTACATATATGAAGGTTGCTGTCTTTGTTGTTGAGTCACTAAGTTGAGTCCGACTCTTGCGACCCCCATGCACTGCAGCTGGCCAGGCTCTTCTGTCCAAGGGATTTCCCAGGCAAGAATATTGGAGTGGATTGACAATTTCCTTCTGCAGGGGATCTTCCTGACACAGGGATTAAGCCAGCATCTCCAGCATTGGCAGGCAGATTCTTTACCACTGAGTTACCAGGGAAGTCTTTTATGAGAGTTAGAAATTAATTTTCTTAAGGTGACATTATTAAAACATAATCCCTGGGTCGGGAAGATACCCTGGTATCTTTTTAGATTTTAGATCTAAAATTCAGGAAGTTTTAGATCCCAATTTGTTTATTTTTATAGTTTTAATTAATATTCTATAGAACATATTGATAGATTTTCTAGTGCTTAACTAGCCTTGTATTCCTCAAATAAGCTTATATTCATACATATATGTATATTCATGCTGCTGAATGTGATTATATAAATGAGTTGTATCATTAAATATAATATGTCAATGTGTATCTGTATTCATTAATTGTTGTGCTATCTAGGGTCATGTCAGTTTTGTAAAATGAATTAGAAGCTTTCCATCTTTGTCTGTGCTCTGGAAGCATAGGAATTGTCTATTGCCATCATTGTCTATTGGAGAGCATAGAAATTGTCAGTTCTTTACAAGTTTAAAAAACTTAATTGTAAAACCATATTGTTTTCACACCTTTAATAACGATAGGTACTTAATGGTATTTTATTGGTCTTTTAATCTTTTCTATGCTTTATCAATTCAGTTTTGGTAATTTATAAAGTATTTTGGCATAAAATTGACATGATATCCTCTTTAAATACTCTTAGTATCTCTAGCATCTATCCAGCTTATAGAAGACACTAAATAGATGTTTCTTGAATTGTATTTAATTAATTAAGCCTTATAGATATATGAATAAATGCATGCTAAATGCCAGCATGGTCAAATTTCTAATAATTTTTAAAGTTTTGGGGGGTCTATTTTATTTTGTTTTGGGAGCAGAGATGGGCCATACCTCACACCTTTAAGGATCTTAGTTCTCTTAGTTCTTAGTTCAACCAAGGATTGAACCTGGGCCCCCAGCAGTGAAGGTGCAGTCCTAACCACTGGGACACCAGAGAATTCCCTAATTAATATGTTAAATACAGAATCAAGATCCAAAAGGTCTTAACAAAAAATTTTTTAAAACATGAGGAATAAGAAAGAGAATATAACATAGATATGAAAAAGATAAAAATAGAATAAAATACTGTTAGTTTATTTGAGGAATACAAGGCTAGTTAAGCACTAGAAAATCTATTGACATCTTTTATCAGTTCAGTTCAGTTCCGTTGCTCAGTCGTGTCTGACTCTTTGAGACCCCATGAATTGCAGCATGCCAGGCCTCCCTATCCATCACCAACTCCCAGAGTTCACCCAAACTCATGTGCATCGAGTCGGTGATGCCATCCAGCCATCTCATCCTCTGTCGTCCCCTTCTCCTCCTGCCCCCAATCCCTCCCAGCATCAGGGTTTTTTCCAATGAGTCAATTCTTCGCATGAGGTGGCCAAAGTATTGGAGTTTCAGCTTTAGCATCAGTCCTTCCAATGAACACCCAGGACTGGTCTTCTTTAGGATGGACTGGTTGGATCTCCTTGCAGTCCAAGGGACTCTTAAGAGTCTTCTCCAGCACCATAGTTCAAAAGCATCAATTCTTCGGCGCTCAGCTTTCTTCACAGTTCAACTCTCACATCCATATATGACCACTGGAAAAATTATAGCCTTGACTAGATGGACCTTTGTTGGCAAAGTCATATCTCTGCTTTTTAATATGCTATCTAGGTTGGTCATAACTTTCCTTCCAAGAAGTAAGTGTCTTTTAATTTCATGGCTGCATTCACCATCTGCAGTGAGTTTGGAGCCCCCAAAAATAAAGTCTGACACTGTTTCCCCATCTATTTCCCATGAAGTGATGGGACCAGATGCCATGATCTTAGTTTTCTGAATATTGAGCTTTAAGCCAACTTTGTCACTCTCCTCTTTCACTTTCATCAAGAGGCTTTTTAGTTCTTCTTTGCTTTCTGCCGTAAAAGTGGTATCATCTGCATATCTGAGGTTATTGATATTTCTCCCGGTGATCTTGATTGCAGTTTGTGCTTCTTCCAACCTGGCATTTTTCATGATGTACTCTGCAAATAAGTTAAATAAGCAGGGTGACAATATATAGCTTTGATGTATTCCTTTCCCAATATGGAACCAGTCTATTGTTCCATATCTGGTTCTAACTCTTTCTTGACCTGCATACAGATTTCTTAGGAGGCAGGTACAGTAGTCAGGTACTCCCATCTCTTGAAGTATTTTCCACAGTTTGTTATGATCCACATAGTCAAAGGCCTTGGCATAGTCATAAAGCAGCAGTAGATGTTTTTTTTGAATTCTCTTGCTTTTTTGATGATCCAGTGGATGTTGGCAATTTGATCTCTGGTTCCTTTCCTTTTTCTAAATCCAGCTTGAACATCTGGAAGTTCATGGTTCACATACTGTTGAAGCCTGGCTTCGAGAATTTTGAGCATTACTTTGATAGAATATGAAATAAGTGCAATTGTCAGGTAGTATGAACATTTTTTGGCATTGCCTTTGCTTGTGATTGGAATAAAAACTGACCTTTTCCAGTCCTGTGGCCACTGCTGAGTTTTCCAAATTTGCTGGCATATTGAATGCATCACTTTCAGAGCATCATCTTTTAGGAGTTGAAATAACTCAACTGAAATTCCATCACCTCCACTAGTTTTGTTCATAGTGATACTTCTTTAGGCCCACTTGACTTCTCATTCCAGGATGTGTGACTCTAGGTGAATGATCACACCATCGTGGTTATCTGGGTCATTAAGATCTTTTTTGTATAGTTTTTCTGTGTATTTTTTCCGTCTCTTCTTAATATCTTCTGTTTCTTTTGGGTCCATACCATTTCTGTCCTTTATTGTGCCTGTCTTCACATGAAATATTCCCTTGGTATCTCTAATTTTCTTGAAGATATCTCTAGTCTTTCCTGTTGTATTGTTTTCCTCTGTTTCTTTGCATTGATCACTGAGGAAGGCTTTCTTATCTCTCCTTGCTATTCTTTGGAACTCTGCATTCAAATGAGTGTCTCTTTCCTTTTCTCCTTTTCCTTTAGTTTCTCTTCTTTTCTCAGCTATTTGTAAAGCCTCCTCAGACAACCATTTTGCCTTTTTGCATTTTTCTTGGGGATGATCTTGGTCACTGCCTCCTGTAAAATGTCCCGAACCTCTGTCCATAATTCTTCAGGCACTGTATACAGCCTGACTGTATAGAGCCTCTCCATCTTTGGCTGCAAAGAATACAATCAATCTGATTTTGGTATTGACCATCTGGTAATGTCCATGTATAGAGTTGTGTCTTGTATTGTTGGAAGAGGGTGTTTGCTATGACCAGTGCGTTCTCTTGGCAAAACTCTGTTAGCCTTTTCCCTGCTTCATTTTGTATTCCAAGGCCAAACCTATCTGTTACTTCAGGTATCTCTTGACTTCGTACTTTTGCATTCCAGTCCCCTATAATGAAAAGGGCATCTTTTTTGGGTGTTAGTTCTAGAAGGTCTTGTAATTCTTCATAGAAGCATTCAACGTCAGCTTCTTCAGCATTACTGGTCAGAGCATAGACTTGGATTACTGTGATATTGAATGGTTTGCCTTGGAAATGAACAGAGATCATTCTGTCATTTTTGAGATTGCATGCAAGTATTACATTTCGGACTCTTTTGTTGTTGACTATGAACACTACTCCATTTCTTCTAAGGGATTCTTGCCCACAGTAGTAGATACAGTGGTCATCTGAATTGCATTCGCCCAGTCCAGTCCATTTTAATTCACTGATTCCTAAAATGTCGATGTTTACTCTTGCCATGTCCTGCTTGACAACTTCTAATTTACCCTGATTCATGGAACTAACATTCCAGGTTCCTAAGCAGTATTGCTCTTTACAGCATCAGATTTGGCTTCCATTACCAGTCACATCCATAACTGGGTGCTGTTTTTGCATTGGCTCCATCTCTTCATTCTTTCTGGAGCTATTTCTTCACTCTTCTCCAGTATCATATTAGGCACCTACTGACCTGGGGAAGATCATCTTTCAGTGTCCTATCTTTTTGCCTTTTCATACTGTTCATAGTGTTCTCAAGGCAAAAATACTGAAATGGTTTGCCATTCCCTTCTCCAGTGGGCCACGTTTTGTCAGAACTCGTCCATCTTGAGTGGCCCTACAGGACATATACTTAGTAGTTCTAAGTAGTAAAATTAAAATGTGAAAAGATTGAAAAAAATCTTTGCATAGTTTGAATAATGAGTATAGTGATTCCCCAAATATACTTTTTACGTTGTCCTCATAGACAAGTAGCCACAATTCAAAATTCCTTGTTGAAAGAAAACATTAATGACATGTTAAAAACAGTAGTATTATTTTTGACAAGGGTGCCAAGACATCAGTGGGAGTGTAACAGTCTTTCCAACAGATAATGCTGGGACATCTGGATATCCCCATGCAGAAGAATGAAGTGGGATCCCTACCTTACACCTGACTCTTAAATATAGGAGTATATTTTCATGACCTTTGATTAGGCAGTGATTTCTTAGATATGACACCTAAAGCATAAGTGAAGAAAGATAAATTGAACTACACCAAAATTATAAAACCTTTTTTGATCAAAGGAAGCCATTAAGAAAGTGAAAAGACAACCTATAGAATCGGTGAAAATATTTACAAGTCATATATTGATAAGTAACCAGTATTCAATCTATATAAAGAACTCTCACACCTCGACAATAAAAAGACAAATAATGAAATTTTTTAAAAGGGCAAAGAATTTGAACAAATATTTTCCAAATAAGATTTACAAATGACTGAGAAGCAGATAAAAAGTTGCCCAAGATCATTAGTCATTCAGTTCAGTTCAGTTCAGTTCAGTCACTCAGTCGTGTCCGACTCTCCGCGACCCCATGAATCACAGCACGCCAGGCCTCCCTGTCCATCACCAACTCCCGGAGTACACTCAAACTCATGTCCACAGAGTCGGTGATGCCATCCAGCCATCTCATTCTCCGTCGTCCCCTTCTCCTCCCGCCCCCAACCTTTCCCAGCATCAGAGTCTTTTCCAGTGAGTCAACTCGTCGCATGAGGTGGCCAAAGTATTGCAGTTTCAGCTTCAGCATCAGTCCCTCCAATGAACATCCAGGATTGATCTCCTCTAGAATGGACTGGTTGGATCTCCTTGCAGTATAAGGGACTCTCAAGAGTCTTCTCCAACACCACAGCTCAATAGAGAAATGTAAATCAAAATCACAATATTATTTCTCACACACTAGAATGGCCATGGGCTTCTCTTGTAGCTCAGTCAGTAGAGTCTCCCTACAATGTCGGAAACCTGGGTTTGATCCCTGGGTCAGGAAGATCCCCTGGAGAAGGAAATAGCAGCCCACTCCAATATTCTTGCCTGGAGAATTCTATGGACAAAGGAGCCTGGCAGGCTACAGTCCACGGGGTTGCATGAGTCTGAAACAATTTAGCGACTAAACCACCACCAGAATAGCTGTAGTCATAAAAACTGACACTCACAAATGTTGTTGAAGACATGGAGAAGTTGGAAACTTTGTATATAGCTGGCAAGTATGTGATAGGTGCAGCCACTTTAGAGAACATTTAAGCAGTTTTCAAAAAGTTAAATATGTAACTATGTTATGACCCAGAAATTCCACTCCTACTAGCTGAGATATGTTTTCTCAGAAATGGAATAGATGACAGAGAAGGCTTTGATAGGAAGAAGGGAAATTAGGAAAGATATGTTTTAATAAATAATGAATATTTTGAAATGCAACACATTTAAATTGCTTTTTATAAAGCATAATGAAGTTAAAAATTCTCCAGTCATGTCCCTTTTGCTTACCAATTTAATAAGTGAGATAATGTACATTTGTGTATATACATTTTAAAATGGAATTTGCATGTGAGTTTCTGTTTTGAAAACTAGAAATTAGTAGTTGTAAATTAATTAGCTTTTTCAGTTCTTTCCTCCCTCCCTTTCTCCTTCCTTCTCTTCTTCCTTCTTGCTAAGTTTTTTTTTTTTTTTTGGTTTCCTTTCATTTTTTAAGTTTAGTTGCATTATTTATTTACATTTTTAGCAATTTCCCTTTAATTTTTAAAGATAATTATCTGATCTTTAGTATTTTGGAGAGCCTGTTGAATAGGAAGAAATAGGAGTGTTGTATGGAAACATGAGGCCTGGCGTGCTGTGATTCATGGGATCGCAAAGAGTTGGATATGACTGAGCGACTGAACTGAACTGAACTGAACTGAAGGAGACATTAAATAGAACATATATTTATTTTTAATTTGAAAATCCCCAAGTCTTTCTATTGCAGTTCCTTTAACAACTCATTACAGTTTTAATAGTTCTTTGCTTAGTGTATTTTCTCAAGAGCTATTTGGATTTTAAAAAAAGTATGATGTTTTAATCCAGGGGAATGAATCTTTAAAAGAAGAACATTAAACACTATTTTATGACATTACAGAAGACATATCTTATTTGAGGTGACAACATGTGTTTTTGAGGTTGGGTATTTTATATTGTGTAGGTTATTGCTTGGTTGGTTTATGAGTGAGAATGGCTTCAGTCCTTAACCAGCTTTAAAAAATGAGTACATGTGTAGTTGTTTGTGGTTTTCAAAGATCTTTTCTCATACATTACTTCACTTATATTCACAAATACTCTTTGTGAAGTAGATTTGTTCTTTTTAAAAACTAAAGTGTAAACATGTAAAGTGTATGAAATAGAATTGTATGTATATATAATGAGTACTTATAAAGTGAATTCCATGTAACCAACATCCAGGTTAAAAAAAAACAAGCACTGACATCATCTCACAGCCACTTGTGTCCCTTCCCAATCATACCTCACTCTTTCCCTGTAAGGTAACCACCATTCTGTATTTAATGTTAGTCATTTCCTTTGCTTTATAGTTTTACCAACTATGAATGCAGCTCTGAAAAATATAGTTTGATTTTGTTTGTTTTTATGAATTATATAAATCATGCAGTCTATTTCTGTGTGTTGCATTTTTTGCTCGGCATATATCATCATGATATCCTGTAGTTCATTCATTTGCTTTTTATTGCGTGAGTATCAGAGTTTACCCTCTCTATTGTCAGTGAGCATTTGGGCTGTTTCCAGTTGCTGCTTATTATGAACAATGGTGCTATAAATTTTTTGTGTGTATATCTTCTTGGTGTATATGTGCACAAATTTCTTGGGTTTGTTTTTGCTGGAGTGAAATTGTTGGGTATGCCTATTTTCATCTTTATTAGATAACCCTAACCTTTTAAAAAGTGATTGTTTATACTCCCATGAATAGTCTATGAGTGTACCCATTCCTCAATATCCTTGCCAACAGTTGGTGTTGTCAGACTTTAAATTCCTACTTGTCTCCTATGTTTGTAGTTTTAATTTGCATTCCTGATTACAAATGATATTAAGTATCTTTTTGTAACTTATCGATCATGTAGATTTCTTCTCTTGGGAAGTGCCTGTTCAAGTCTTTTGCCCATTTTCTTTTGGGTTGTCTGTCGTTTTTGTTTTTCTAAAAAATGATTTGTAGTTTTATATATATTATGTACATGAATTCTTTGTTATTTACATATTGCAAATATCTTTTTCCACTCCTGACTTGTTTTTCACTCTCTTTATGAAGTTGTTTGATAAACATTCTTAATTTTAGTATAATTGAATATTTATTGATCTTTTCCTTTTTTGATTAATATTTATTCTATGTTGTTTAAGACATTTTTTCCTATCTGAGGTTATGAAGCCAATCTCCAATGATTTTTACACTGACTTTTAATCCATCTGCAGTTGTTTAGAGACGTTATTTGACATAGGAGTGTAGTTGTATTTTTTTTCCTCTTATAGGTATCCACTTGTCCCAGGTAACTTACTAAAATCTATCCTTTCCTGACTTCTCTGCAGTTACCTCTGTCATATATCAAATGCTCATCTAAGCATGGGTCTATTTTGGAATCATTTATTATATTCTCTTAAGGTACTTATCTCTCCTTGCACCCTTAATTATATTTGCTAGATAATAAGTCTGTTATCTTGAAGAATAAATTCTGCCATCTTGTTATTATTTTTTAAGAGTGTCTTGACACTTCTTGCCCCTTTACATTTCCATATAAATTTAAAATTAGCTTAAGTTCTATAAGGAAAATGTATTTGGATTTTTTATTCAGTTTGCATTTAATCTATAAGTCAATTTTAATGGAAACAATAACTTTATAACATTGAATTTTATAACCCGTGAACATATTATAGCTCTCCATTTATTTTGGTCCTCTTTAAAGTTTTCCATTGAAGTTTATAAATTCTCTTGTATGTCTTCAGTTCAGGTCAGTTCAGTCGCTCAGTCAAGTCCAACTCTTTGCGACCCCATGAATCACAGTACGCCAGGCCTCCCTGTCCATCACCAACTCCAACATTAATATTAAGAAAAGTAAATAACAGTTCAAGACAGCAGTAACAGAGAAGTCAGTTAATTGTTAAATGACCAGTACAAGCAATAAATTGCTTTACAAGTTCAGAAGAGCAGATATGCCCTACTATTTTGTAATAGATGACACTAGAAAAGATTTTGGGTTGAATGTTAAATAGTATTATCTAGTTCCCTCATAGGTGTTACATACATGTCTGGGAATTAATTGTCCTATTTTTGGTTGGTTAATAGGTTAAAAAAGAAATCTTTGTACTGATTGTTTACTGATTATTTGCACTGTTACTATTTTATTGATTCATTTTTCTCTCTGTTGGTGAATCTTTTGACTGAAATGACTAGTCTTAAGCATATATTGGCCTTTTATACAGTTCATGAGGTTCTCACAGCAAGTATATCAGGATGGTTTGCCATTCCCTCCTCCAGTTGATCACGTTTTGTTAGAATACTCTGCTGTGACCCATCTGTCTTGGGTGACCCTGCATGGCATGGCTCATAGCTTCATTGAGTTAGGCAAGCTCCTTCGCCATGACAAGACAGTGATCCATGAAGGGGATTCTCAGATATGCAGATCCTCACATCCTCACGACTTGATGAGGATGGAGGAGGAGAGTGAAAGAGCCGACTTAAGACTAAATATTAAAGAAACTAAGATCATGGCATCCGGCCTCATTACTGCATGGCAAATAGGGGAAAAGGTGAAAGTAGTGACAGATTTCCTCTTTTGGGGCTCCAAAATCACTGTGGATGATGACTGCAGCCATGAAATCAGAAGACGATTGCTTCTTGCAGGACAGTAATGGCAAACCTAGACACTATGTTGAAAAGTAGAGACATTACTCTGCTGACAGAGGTCCATATAGTCAAGGCTATGGTCTTTCCAATGGTCACATATGATTTGTGAAAGCTGGACCGTAAAGAAGGCAGAATGCCAAAGAATTGATGCCTTTGAACTGTGGTGCTGGAGAAGACTCCTGAAAGTCCCTTGGACAGCACAAAGTCAAACCAGTCAATCTTAAGGGAGATCAACCCTGAATATTCACTGAAAGGACTGATGCTGAAGCTGAAGCTCCAGTATTTTAGTCATCAAGAAGAGAAGCAAAAAGCAAAGGAGAAAAGGAAAGATATAAGCATCTGAATGCAGAATTCTAAAGAATAGCAAGGAGAGATAAGATAGCCTTCCTCAGCGATCAATGCAAAGAAATAGAGGAAAACAACAAAATAGGAAAGACAAGAGATCTCTTCAAGAAAATCAGAGATACCAAGGGAACATTTTAGGCAAAGATGGGCTCGATAAAGGACAGAAATGGTATGGACCTAACAGAAGCAGAAGATATTAAGAAGAGGTGGCAAGAATACACAGAAGAACTGTACAAAAAAGATCTTCATGACCAAGATAATCACGATGGTGTGATCACTGACCTAGAGTCAGACATCCTGGAATGTGAAGTCAAGTGGGCCTTAGAAAGCATCAGTATGAACAAAGCTAGTGGAGGTGATGGAATTCCAATTGAGCTATTTCAAATCCTGAAAGATGATGCTGTGAAAGTGCTGCACTCAATATGTCAGCAAATTTGGAAAACTCATCAGTGGCCACAGGACTGGAAAAGGTCAGTCTTCATTCCAATCCCAAAGAAAGGCAATGCCAAAGAATGCTCAAACCTCTGCACAATTGCACTCATCTCACATGCTAGTAAAGTCATGCTCAAAATTCTCCAAGCCAGTCTTCAGCAATAAGTGAACCGTGAACTTCCAGATGTTCAAGCAGGTTTTAGAAAAGGCAGAGGCACCAGAGATCAAATTGCCAACATCTGCTGGATCATGGAGAAAGCAAGAGAGTTCCAGAAAAACATCTATTTCTGCTTCATTGACTATGCCAAAGCCTTTGACTGTGTGGATCACAACAAACTGTGGAAAATTCTGAAAGAGATGGGAATACCAGACCACCTGACCTGCCTCTTGAGAAACCTGTATGCAGGTCAGGAAGCAACAGTTAGAACTGGACATGGAACAATGGATTGGTTCCAAATAGGAAAAGGAGTACGTCAAGGTTGTATATTGTCACCCTGCTTATTTAACTTATATGCAGAGTACATCATGAGAAACGCCAGGCTGGAAGAAGCACAGACTGGAATCAAGATTGCCAGGAGAAATATCAATAACCTCAGATATGCAGATGACACCACCCTTATGGCAGAAAGTGAAGAGGAACTCAAAAGCCTCTTGATGAAAGTGAAAGAGGAGAGTGACAAAGTTGGCTTAAAGCTCAACATTCAGAAAACAAAGATCATGGCATCTGGTCCCATCACTTCATGGGAAATAGATGAGGAAACAGTGGAAACAGTGTCAGACTTTATTTTTTTTGGCTTCAAGATCACTGCAGATGCTGATTGCAGCCATGAAATTAAAAGACCCTTACCCCTTGGAAGGAAAGTTATGACCAACCTAGAGAGCATATTAAAAAGCAGAGACATTACTTTGTCAACAAAGGTCCATCTAGTCAAGGCTATGGTTTTTCCAGTGGTCATGTATGGATGTGAGAGTTGGACTGTGAAGAAAGCTGATTGCTGAACAATTGATGCTTTTGAACTGTGGTGCTGGAGAAGACTCTTGAGAGTCCCTTGGACTGCAAAGAGATCCAACCAGTCTATTCTAAAGGAGATCAGTCCTGGGTGTTCATTGGAAGGACTTATGCTAAAGCTGAAGCTCCAATACTTTGGCACCTCATGCGAAGAGTTGACTCACTGGAAAAGACTCTGATGCTGGGGAGGGATTGGGGGCAGGAGGAGAAGGGGACGACAGAGAATGAGATGGCTGGATGGCATCACTGACTCGATGGACATGGGTTTGAGTGAACTCCGGGAGTTGGTGATGGACAGGGAGGCCTGGTGTGCTGTGATTCATGGGGTCGCAAAGAGTCGGACACGACTGAGCGACTGAACTGAACTGAACTGAACTGATGCACACAGACAACTCATTAGAAAAGTCCCTGATGCTGGGAAATCAAGGGCAGAAGGAGAAGAGGGCCTCAGAGGATAAAATGGCTGGTCCACATCATCGATGCAATGAACATGAACTTGGGCAAACTCCAGGAGATGGTGAGGGACAGGGAGGCCTGGCATGCTACAGTCCATGGGATCACAAAGAGTCAGACATGACTGAGTGACTGAACAACAACAACAAACAGATATTTGATATCATGTAAAAATGAAGAAGGAAATGGCAACCCACTCCAATATTCTTGCCTGGGAAATCCTATGGACAGAGGAGCCTGGTGGGCTACAGTCCATTGTGTCGCGAAGAGTCTGACACAACTGAGCGATTAATACTTTCACTTTCAAAAATATCTTAAGGGAGAGGTCTATATTGTCATTTCCAACTCAACTATGTTATAAAAAGCCTTGAAACATAAATGTTTGGTGTGACTTTTAAATAAGGAAAGGGTGTATTAGCTGCTTCTTAGTAGTAAGTTTAGCCATTTCCACTTGGCCTATTAATTCTCTGAAATACCAGAGACCTTCTTCGGTGTGTGACTTACAGGCTTCAGGGGAGAATTGAGCCATATGTATTGTTTGACATTAAAGTGTAATTTATTTTTATTTTCTAAATGGAGATTGGTATGTTTAGAAGAATAAGGTGGCATTCTTAGTTCTTAATAAAAATAAATCTCTGTTGGTAGTGAGGGTTGCTGTACGGATAGGTCCCAACCTTGTCACTTCTGGGGAACAGCAGTGAAACTGTTTGTTCCTGACAGCAGACAGCCCCACTGCAGAGCCCTGGTTTCATGTTACATTAAGTATTAGTGCTGTTCTTTCAGGAGCTATTATGCTGTGACATCAAAGATTTTCTGACAGGGCAGTGGTAGGTTAGCACTGAAGTTGTCTGCTGAAATTTTAAAGAATGAAATTAAATATATATGATCAGACTTTAATATAGGAGATAGAGACAGAATTAGAATGGTTTAAAGAAAGTTGAAGAAATGATGAATCTATAGGCTGGCCTCTTTGTCTCTGCTTGTTTAAGCCAAATTGTATTACCTTTTATTCCTATAGTAAGTACAAATGGCCATTTTGTTAATGCTAGGATAGTTGATCATTTTCAGAAAGACTTTAGAAATAAGGAAAAGTAAGCTTTTTTGAAATAAAAATGGTTAGGTTGACCTGTAAAATATTTGATATAAGTGGACATGTGGACAGTAATTGCAGTGGCCTGATTTGCTTCTTGCTGATCTACTAATTAAAAGAATGAAACTACATATTATGTTAAAGTTACAGGAGTACAATTACATGGTAAGTAAAGATATAAAAGCCTTGTAACTAAAAAGGCTTACAATTTCATAGCAGTTGTATACATAGAGGTAACTTAAAAATTAATATGATTACAATATTGTCATTTTAAAAGCCTAACTTTTGTTAAATGTTGGGACCTATTATTAGTAATTTTTGTCTGTGTAGGCTTTCTATTTAAGAGAATTAAATTAAGCAATGCTATAACTATAACATTACTATAATATTTTCATGAAATAATCTTGGTAATATGAAATGTCAACTTGATAAACACAATTCAGTGTCTAGACTTTTAGACAATATAACAGTTTTTTTAAGATTATGCAGATAAATCATATGTTAAAGTAAATATATTCACAGTATTGTAGTTTTACTTTTGTAAAGTAATAGTTAATAGAACATTTTTTTCAATTATATTCAGATTCAATCTGCTATACATAAAATAGGTAAGCAGCAAGGATTTACTGTGTAACACAGGAAACTGTTTTCAGTATCTTGTAATAACCTATAATGAAAAATAAACAAAATAATAACTAAATCACTTTACTGTACTTCTGAAACTAACACAAAAGTGTAAACCAGCTATATACTTCAATGAAAACATCATGATATACTTGTTTTAAATAATATAATACTAATAGTGTCAGTTGAGAAGTAATTGGAACAAAAAAGAAATTTCTTCATAGGTACTTGTGTATTTGATCGTGTTTCAAGATAATTTCCATTTGGTTGAAAGTATTCTGTCATGAAGAAAGTTATTTAAAAAAACTGAATTTAAAGATCTTTGCCCTGACATGTATCTCACAATTTAATTTATACGGATTGAGTTGCACCAGGGAATATTGCT
The DNA here is from genome assembly GCF_049115385.1 of Moschus berezovskii. Lineage (NCBI taxonomy): Eukaryota > Metazoa > Chordata > Mammalia > Artiodactyla > Moschidae > Moschus > Moschus berezovskii. The sequence goes on from NC_142473.1 coordinate 40,155,832, forward strand.
GCATCCTTTAAAAGTCATTCAGTTCAGTTCAGTTCGGTCGCTCAGTCGTGTCCGAAATGATTAAAATAAAATGGCCAAGGAGTTGTATTGTATTTTTCATGCCATTTGTTGAGATTGTGATACTTGAATCTGTAGACCTAAAATGAATTTGATGATATAAAAATGTTTTCACCTTTTAAAAGTTCTTATATTGCTATTATTTTTAGTTTAACAAAATACAGCATTAATAAATCAAAAGAAGCAACAGACCAAATATAAATCTTATATTTCAGAAATATTTGAGTAGATTAAATATTTTTCTTTTAAAAATATTACACTTTTAAATTGGAAACAAGGGAGAATGTTGGGATAGATACTTACTCATTTAAAAGCAGTAAGCCTATATAAATATTTATATTATCAATGTTGTTTCAGTCCTTTAAGTTCTTTCAGCTATAGGCATCCTAATTCAAAATGCTTTGAATTGCCATTCTACAAATAGAGTAGAGTTTAGCAACGTTGCCATTAGTTGGCTAAAAGCAGCATAGGTGCCTCTGAAAAATTTCTAATATACTTACTAACTGAAGAACCCATAGACTTTAAAATCTTTTTCATCTGGTAATGAAGGAAAGTATAAGTACTTTAATTAATTTGAACTGTTTTGAAAAACTTTTAAAGTCTGGTTTGTCACACTGTCTCTAGAACAATTGATCAGCACTAGTGTACCCAAGAGAGCTGATTATGGGTATAGTCAGCTCTTCACAAGAGGCTGCTAGATGAATGTTAAAAAATGGGTTGCTTATTTTTGAAAATTTTGTGCATTTAAATTAAAGGCTACTGGGAAATATGTTTTCGAGAATTTGTTGGACAATATGTTAAGGGAGGTGTAGATGCTTTTTAAAATAAAAGTAATCTTCCATTTAAAAAAACCTAAGCAATAAAAAATCCCTACTAAATTCATCTGTATTGTTTGAGTTTAAATATGTGTTACCTACTTTTTCAATCAACAAATGATTTATTAGATGCTGACTCTATGCCAGGCCTTATGGGGATAGAAAATAATTAGTGTACATCTCTGAACTCCTAGAACTTAATTGTTGTTAGGGCAATACAAGAGAATATATAATCAATTGCTTGAATGTGTGGTTAGACTGTGTCTTCAAAGATAAGAAAGAATAAAATCAACTACAAGAAATAGGGGTAGGCTTCAGTAAGTAAACTTTCCAATTGAAGCTTAGAGGCCTTACAGGACTTAGATTGGCATTGCAGAAGAGTGAACATTTTAGCGTGGGTGAATTTGCGTTTGTCTTTGCTGTGTTTACAGATTTATATTATTTGGGTACTTTTCTTTGAGCTTACATTAACTAAACTTATTAAAAGAAATACCTTTAGAATTTTTTCCCAAATAAAAATTCAGAAGCTTAGTTTCCTGCATAAAGTATCTTTTTAACTAATGTAGTATCTTTGTTCCTCTTTTAATGAATAAGAGTAAAAATGATTTGTAAGTTCCACCAGTAAACAGATCATGTAATTGAAATGAATCCTCAAAATCTAGTTTTCAATTTTATTTAGTAAGTGAAAAATAAAGGAATATCTTTCAAAGGCTTAAAGTTAACAGAGTTTTTTTGGTTTGTTTTTATTTTTCGTGTTTTATTTTTTAAAAATATCTTTGCCTTCCTGCTGCAAATGTAGCACATTTCATACATGGTATTAAGTCTGTTTCAATTCTGCACATAAAAAGAATATCATAATTATATTATGTAGTTCTTGGCTAATATTTACAGTTTTCTGGACTAAGGATTGTTATTACTATTCAATACCTAATTTATGTTTTATAGTATTATAAATATATATCTGGTAAATGCCAAGATACCCAAAAGTTCGCTATTCATCTTAAAGTTAAAACATTAAAAATTAAATTTCTGAGGTGTGAATTAAGAGCTCAACCTTAGCTTCAGTTTTAGTTATTTTTATTTAATTAGCCATGATTTCTTTTTACCTAAAGCAAAAGAAAACATTGAAACCAAAGACTACTCTGAAAATCATTCAATGTAAGAGAAACAAGATTGCTGTGCTCAGTCACCCAGTTGTGTCCAACTCTTTGCAACCCCGTGGACTGAGCTCGCCAGGCTCCTCTGTCTATGGAATTTTCCAGGCAAGAATATTGGAGTTGGTTGACATTTCCTATTCCGGGGGATCATCCTGACCCAGGGATCAAACCATATCTCTTGGGTCTCCTGCATTGGCAGGCAAATTCTTTACTGTTAGTGCTACCTATTTCAAGGAAATAGTCTCATTTATATCAGATGGTCCAGTACTGTATCCAAGAAACAAAATTTATCATATATATATATCCCTGGAGAAGGACAAGGCAACCCCCTCCAGTGTTCTTGCCTGGAGAATCCCATGGTTGGGATATATATTTTTTTCTAATTTTTGGTGGTGGCATCACTTAAAAAGATGATTTATTAGTTATTATCATTTTTGATAATTTTATATTTAAAATAATTTTCAACACATGACTAGATGAGAATTTAAAAATAATTTTTTTGTTTGATATTTGAATTTCTTTGCCTTTTACATGGGTACTAGTGTATAAAGTAAATTCTGACTATTTTACTAAAATGCTATTTTGTTTTGTTGAATTTTGAGGTATACTCTTTCAATAAAGTGCAAGATATATTTATTTAAAAATTGAAATGATTTTGATTAATTTTACTTTCAGATTTTTTGAGAATTTTGTAAGAGTCTTCAAAAACTACAGTCAACTTGGCAAGTTAAAAAATGTCAGCAATCAAATATCTGGGTTCGAGTTTATTGGCCAAATAAACAAATCCCACCTCAAGATGCAGAATTCAATAATGTTTTTCAACCAGAATAGATGCTAACATGCAGATCTACATTGCACTTATTAATTTGTTTCTTATTTCATTCACTTAAATTTATCAAGCATATATACTGTACCAGGCACAAAAGATATAAAGGTGAAACATAAATGGTTACTTCCCTGGATAAACTCACAGTTGGGTGATGGGAGAGGGTAGACTGAAAATGAAAGAAAGTAGAGATAAAATAAACTGGGAGAATGAAGGTAGGCAGTGTAAAAGGCATCAAAAATGTTTTCAGATTCTATAGTGTGGTGACTGTTTTAATAGAATAATGGACATAGGGTTGTGGTAGCACATAAGAGGAAATATTAATTTTAACTGAGTAAAGGATTCTCAGCTACTATTTTTATGGATGCAATTTGAATGTTTTATTGTTCACCCATTGTCTTAAGGTCAGCTCAAACTGTTCTTGCATTTGCATTTTAAAAATTATGAAGATAGAATTTGCAAAATTTATCCATTTAAAAGTGAACAGTGACATTTAGTACATTTACAATGTTGTGCTATACCTATCTAGTTCCAAAATATTTTCACCACCCCAGGATGAAATCCTATGCCTATTTAAGCAGTTATTCTCCATTTCTCCCTTTACTTAGCATGTGGTAGCCACTAGTCTTCTATCTCTAAAAATTTACCCTTTCTTGATATTTCATTTAAAAGGAGTCATACAATATGTAACCTTTTGTGACTGGCTTTTTTTTTTCATTTAGCATAATGTTTTCTAGGCTCATTTATGTTGTAATATGCATTAGTTCTTTATGCCTTATTATGACTGAATAATATTCCATTGTGTACATACCACATTTGGTTTACATTTATCCATTGATGAACATTTGGGTTGTGTCCACCTTTTGACTGTTTTGAATAGTGCTTCTATGAATATGTGTGTACAGGTATGAGTACCTGTTTTTAGTTCTTTTGGCTGCATACCTAAGAATGGAATTTCTGGGTCATATGGTAATTTCATTTTTAACTTTTCGGAGGAACTGTCATACTGTTTTCCAAAATAGTCTCACTATTTTACATTCCCACCAACAATGTATGAAGCTTCCAATTTTTTTACATCTTTGTCAACAGTTGTTATTTTACATTATAAAAATGACAGCTGTCCTAATAAGTGTGTCCGATACTATTTGGATGCCTATTTCTTTTCTTTCATTTATTTATTTTAATATAAATGTATTTATTTTAATTGAGGCTAATTACTTTACAATATTGTATTGATTTTGCATACATCGACATGAATCCGCCACGGGTGTACACATGTTCCCCATTCTGAACCCCCCTCCTACCTCCCTCCCCATACCATCCCTCTGGGTCATCCCAATGCACCAGGCCTGAGCATCCTGTATCATACATTGAACTTGGACTGGTGATTCGTTTCACATAAGATAATATACATGTTTCAATGCCATTCTCCCGAATCATCCCACCCGCGCCCTCTCCCACAGAGTCCAAAAGACTGTTCTATACATCTGTGTCTCTTTTGCTTTCTCACATACAGGGTTATCATTACCATCTTTCTAAATTCTACGTATATGGGTTACCATACTGTTTTGGTGTTTTTCTTTCTGGCTTACTTCACTGTGTATAATAGGCTTCAGTTTCGTCCACCTCATTAGAACTGATTCAAATGTATTCTTTTAAATGGCTGAGTAATACTCCATTGTGTATGTGTACCACAGCTTTCTTATCTGTTCGTCTGCTGATGGACATCTAGGTTGCTTCCATGTCCTGGCTATTATAAACAGTGCTGCGATGAACATTGGTGTACACATGTCTCTTTCAATTCTGGTTTCCTTGGTGTGTATGCCTAGCAGTGGGATTGCTGGGTCGTATGGCAGTTCTATTTCCAGGTTTTTAAGGAATCTCCACACTGTTCTCCATAGTGGCTGTACTAGTTTGCATTCCCACCAACAGTGTAAGAGGGTTCCCTTTTCTCCACACCCTCTCCAGCATTTATTGCTTGTAGACTTTTGGATAGCAGCCATTCTGACCGGCGTGAGATGGTACCTCATTGTGGTTTTAATTTGCATTTCTCTGATAATGAGTGATGTTGAGTGTCTTTTCATGTGTTTGTTAGCCATCTGTGTGTCTTCTTTGGAGAAATGTCTGTTTAGTTCTTTGGCCCATTTTTTGATTGGGTCGTTTATTTTTCTGGAATTGAGCTGCAGGAGTTGCTTGTATATTTTTGAGATTAATTCTTTGTCAGTTACTTCATTTGCTATTATTTTCTCCCATTCTGAAGGCTGTCTTTTCACCTTGCTTATAGTTTCCTTTGTTGTGCAGAAGCTTTTAAATTTAACTAGGTCCCATTTGTTTATTTTTGCTTTTATTTCCAATATTCTGGGAGGTGGGTCATAGAGGATCCTGCTGTGATTTATGTTGGAGAATGTTTTGCCTATATTCTCCTCTAGGAGTTTTATAGTTTCTGGCCTTACGTTTAGATCTTTAATCCATTTTGAGTTTATTTTTGTGTATGGTGTTAGAAAGTGTTCTAGTTTCATTCTTTTACAAGTGGTTGATCAGTTTTCCCAGCACCACTTGTTAAAGAGATTGTCTTTTCTGCAATTGTATATTCTTGCCTCCTTTGTCAAAGATAAAGTGTCCATAGGTGCATGGATTTATCTTTGGGCTTTCTATTTTGTTCCATTGATCTATATTTCTGTCTTTGTGCCAGTACCATACTGTCTTGATGACTGTGGCTTTGTAGTATAGCCTGAAGTCAGGCAGGTTGATTCCTCCATTTCCATTCTTCTTTCTCAAGATTGCTTTGGCTATTTGAGGTTTTTTGTATTTCCATACAAATTGTGAAATTATTTGTTCTAGTTCTGTGAAAAATACCATTGGTAGCTTGATAGGGATTGCATTGAATCTATAGATTGCTTTGGATTATATACTCATTTTCACTATATTGATTCTTCCAATCCATGAACACGGTATATTTCTTCATCTATTAGTGTCCTCTTTGATTTCTTTCACCAGTGTTTCATAGTTTTCTATATACAGGTCTTTTGTTTCTTTAGGTAGATGTGTTCCTAAGTATTTCATTATTTTCATTGCAATGGTGAATGGAATTGTTTCCTTAATTTCTCTATTTTATCATTATTAGTGTATAGGAATGCAAGGGATTTCTGTGTGTTGACTTTCTATCCTGCAACTTTACTCTAAGATTCAGAACTAGTGATCTGAGGAAACCATAGGGAAGCAGTGGGTTTAGTTGAACTCCCAGTTAACGGAGATGCAGCAGGTTTCACTGAATCTATTTCTTCTTCCTAAGCAGGAATTACCCTAAACTTCCCAGAGATACAATTAGGCCAATCAAACCTCAGTACTTAGTATTGTTCACTCCCCACAATCTGTTATGGACAGAGTAGGATCCTAACTCCCCTAGTACAAATGAAGTTAAATATTTTGAAGGATGGTGACAATGTTTTTGGATCCTCACAGGGATTACTTTCAGATGAGCCTCTTTTAAGGTAGTGTTACTCATACTTCAGAAGATGCTTGAAGACTTCTGATATGGCTCCTTAGGTAGCTATTAGTAAGCTAAAGAACTGGTGCCTTAAGTCAAAGGTACTAAACTTCTTGATCTTCTCAGAAAAGGATGTCTCCAAAATAGAAATTTAAAACACAAGAAAATAGAAGCAAATATTTTGTTAGCCTTTAGAGGAGTGACATTATTATGTAGCTTTTAGAAAACTCCACACTTGCAAGAGAATAAAAGTGAAAAAGGCAAATAACATGTTATTATACTTATTAAAATAATTTTGGTCTTGTAGATCTCTGAAATGGTGTTAGGGACCCACATAGGTTCATGACCATATTTTGAGAACTGCTGCCCTAAATTACAGTCTATCCAGGGACCTCAAATATTAATGCTGACAATGTAAATTTTAAAGTATTTTTATATGTATTGACAATGTATATGGCAATATATATGACAATACATATGACAATATGTATTGTCCTAGTCAGGCATTGATCTAAGTGCTGGGGATATACCAGTGTAGGAGATGGACAAAGTCCCTTTCCTCATGAGTTTTGGAGTTCTAGTCAGTTGATCTGGTAACTGAATGAAGTCATGAATTTTCTATTTGCCTAAGCTAAATCCTTACATTCATATCTCAGGATTTGTCAGGGCGTGTGTGGGGCTGTTTATTTACAGCAAGTGAGGTAGTACAGCTGCACTTGTTGACGGAAGTTCAGACTAGTCGACAGACCATGGTTCCCCAAGTGAATGGATAGCAATACTCAGTTGCAGCCCAGACAGCATGATTTTTTATTTCACTGTTTTTAAGACACCTGAGTCTTTTCCCTTCCTCACTCTCCCTCCCTTCCTCTCTGTCTCCCTCTCTCCCTTATTCTCCTCTTTTTTTTTTTCTTCCTTCCTTTCCTTCCTCCCTCTTTCCTTCCTTCTTTCCTTCCACTTTTAGGTTGTAAGTAGACCATTTCCTCAGATTACCTCTCTTACCATCCTCTTGCCCTGGCAAAATTATAGCCTCATTCTTCCATATATATATATAGTCAAGAATATATATAATAAATATATAGAATAAAGAATATATGTGTTATATATAGAATAAAGATACATGTATAATAAATGTAGAATATATAGAGAATACATTCCTATGTGTAATACCAAGCACCTGCTATGTATGTTTCAGGCACAATGCTAGGTACTACCAGTAACACTGGCAGTTGCATTTAAAACCCTCTGGTCTTAGAGCAAGTTGGAATACTTTGTAGTGTAGTGGCTTAAAGAGTCACTCTAAGGCATGCACTGTAGAGTTTGCATAACCCTAACTATTCTGGTTTCCATTTTTAATGGGTTTTAACAGTTCCTTTGTGTGAATTCGCCACAACACTCAAGAATGGATTGGCTTTGAAAATTTCCCTACCGTGTCTCCCACACTCAGCATTTAAATAATATAAAGTGGACTTTCTTTGTGTCTTTTGAGCTTTTAAGGGTAGTCTTATATTAGGCATCAAAATATGCTAACTAAAGCTGTAGTCTGAAACTTTTTTCTTGATAAATAAAAAGGCAAAATAGATTAAACCGAAAATTCAAACTTTTGCTTTAATTAAAATAAGCTCTATAGGCATGTGTTTTAATGGTGCACTGGTAGCCTGGGAAAATTAGGATTTCAAAAATAAATATTTCCAGCATTCCTTAGACTTCTAAGTAATAGCAACAAATATTGTGAAAATTGCAGTTTAGGAAAGATGAGAGTATAATAAGATTAGTAAGGGATGAAAAGCACAGCAAGTAAACTGAGAGGTAGGGGTAAAGTGATTTTATTTATTTAAAAGATAGAAAGCTTTTAAATAAATAAAATTTTTGTGTTTTGATTTTGCTACTTTAAAGATCTGTATCTCACTTGCTACAATCACAAATTCCAACTGTGAATAATGGAAACTATTGAATGGGTATAAGTGGTGTATTGACTGCTCTTTTCAGTCTGTAACACACCTTCCTTGTTGGCACCAAAGAGCAATGAATGAAGCATTTTATTAAAAGTGAGGCTTGTGGTTCTAATCAAAGGTCACTGGTTGGCTCTCACTTTTCAGTTTCAGATTTGTCTGTTTGATCAGGGGGCAGCAACGAAATTATTATGACAAAGACTTTGTACTAGGCTGTATCTGTCTGTTGAAACTTGAAAGTCTTTGGAACTGTGATGCTGACAGCATGTGAACACTGCAGGAATGTGCAAGCTGTGTAAAGTCTTAAAGAAACTTTTAAGTATCATCTTCCTTTTGTGTTGTTTGAAAGAATTTCAGATACTATTAAGGTACTAGTGAAAAGGTGTTTTATTGATTAAAGAAGATTTTTTTTTCTAGCAAATATGCCTTAAGACAGTCTTCCCATTACTTTTTCTGCTCAGTCCCTGCCTTTTACAGCAAGTTCATTAACATGTAGATATGCAGTGATTGAAGTCAGACCGCTTTTTACAGTGGAGTTGTCTTGATATAATGAGCTCCTCTTTAATGTTCAAAAAATTGTTGTTACTTTCTAAAAGGAGTTGTTTGTGAATTTCATTAAATTTAATCTCCTCTTCAAACAATTTCAGCATTGTTCAGTTTACTACAATTAAAATGCTTTCTGATGCTAAAAAATCACTTTTTACAGATGTATCACAAATGTAAGCACTCTGAGAGGGGCTTTGTTTTTTACTTTGAAAGAAAAGCTGCTATTTAGCTGAAAATTTTCATTTTTTAAATTGGAGCTCCATATGGAAAATCAGAAGTGGGTACACTTACTGTATTGCTAAACAGGCTAGTTTGCTCATGAGGGTTAGGTTTCACAACTAGTTCATTCAATCCCTGGACTAAAGCATTGGTCTAATCATAGTTGAAAAACAAGGGCTGTAACCTTGCCTTCTCAGTTTACTACAGTATAACCCCTTCATCTTTAGAATGCTGGAAGGCTTGAGAAAGAACAGATATAGTGAAGCTAGGTTTCTGCTTTGGACAGTTCTCAAAGTGGCATATCATAAACCAGACTAAACTCTCAATTGCAAACCAGCAATTGTAGTTCATGGTGAATAGCTTCATTCTTTGTAAATTATCCTTTCTACTTGGACAAGCATAATTTCCCTCCAGTCTGTAGGACTATGATATGGAATGAGAGCAATCCATGGTGTTTCTTGACGACTGACACAGAAAGAATGTAGAATGCTACATTCTACACAGAAAGAAGGTAGAATGTCTTTCTAGAGAATATTTAAGAGGTGGAAGATTTAAAAATTCCCAGGCAGTGACAAGGAAATTTTTTCAGGCGAATCCCAGGAAGGTTGGCTTGTGAAGACGGGAGGTTGGAGAGTTGAGGATAAGTTATTTGATTTCTTAACATTTTGGCCAGCCAGCAGTGTTTATAGAGCTATATGAGTCCTACTATGAACATTGCTCAGGAGGATGTTTTTTCTTGCTTTAGTTTTTAGAGGTCAATGGCAAGCCACTCCAGTACTCTTGCCTAGAAAATCCCATGAACGGAGGAACCTGGTAGGCTGCAGTCCGTGGGGTCGCTAAGGGTCGGACACGACTGAGCGACTTCACTTTCACTTTTCACTTTCACACATTGGAGAAGGAAATGGCAACCCACTCCAGTGTTCTTGCCTGGAGAATCCCAGGGACAGGGGAGCCTGGTGGGCTTCCGTCTATGGGGTCACACAGAGTCGGACACGACTGAAGTGACTTAGCAGCAGCAGCAGCAGCAGCAACCCTTAACAGGGGTCTTTAGTAGACTGAGATAATCACATCACTAAGTGAGACTTATGTCATTACGATGTAGCTATATAATAAAAGGGCTTAATAGGATATCTTTATTATCCAAAAGATAATAAGATACTATCATCTGAAAAAGGCACAATTCTTATTTTGTATAAGGCATGAAATACTTCCATAGCCTTGTGGATGCTAATAATAATATCACTGATATATATCACTGATATATAATGATATTATCATTATAATAATAATATTATCAATATTATAATTTATAATTGTAAATGACAGTGCTAATATTTTAATTTATAATTATAAAAGTAACATTTTCAGATGAGAAATAAGGACTATTTTCCAGTATATAAAGAGAAATTTGATAAAAGATGAAATTTTATGAAAACTATAATTATATTTACAGTTGTCTTCAGTATATTTAACAAGACTAACTGGAAACAGTACATCCTGAGGATTCTGAAGCTTGGAAGATATTTAATTGACATTGTAAAAGGGAAGTTGTGTGTGGCAATCATGTTAGTGGTATATAAGAATAGTGAAAAGTTGGAGAATAAAGTCAGAAATTCCTGGTCTTAGAAGCACTCATAGCTGAAGCCTATGAATTTATCTATAGAATAAAATTTGTAAGCATTCTATATTTTATGAATTAACTTCCTGTGCTTTTTATTGTATGCAAAAGGCAATGAAACAAAGTGCAAGAACAATAATGTTTAAATATTAGCTGCAGTTTGAATGACAGTAAGTTTATGATTAGGATAAAATGTTATTTGCTGAAAGCAAAGCCATATTACAGGGCTTGATAGTGGATACTTTAATCTGAAATGTTAAATATATTAATCAACAGAAAATGTTAGAGATGCTTGTCCTAGATTAGTAATGAATGTTTTTATGGTCATTTTTGCACATGATTCTGTGGTTGTATTTGAGCCAAACCTTTAAAGAGGATGGAATAGTTAATCTTTGTTTTTAATATTTGGACCAAGAGATGTAGTTGAAGTACACTTTTTTATGGGAGGAAATATGAAAATTATGATGTACTCTGAGAAAAAATGAGTTACAGTGGCATTGAAGGTAGTTTTTAGAATATCTAGCTACTTGGTATATTTTCCAGCTGTAGTTCCATTTATTTCTGTCAGGTTTAACCAATGGCTGGAGAGTGTTGTTGATTTGAGTATGGGCAATTTCAGTGCTTTTGACTTTTTTTTTCTCATTTTTATACTATGACTATGATGAATCTCTGGTAATTATGACTGAATAATATCCTTAGCCATTCTGGCTATTTGAACCTATTACTAAATAATCTGTTTCCAGTGATGATTATATATTCATTTAACAACCTTCTGTTAGATGCTTGAGGTATAAGATACTGTAGAATATAATTAAGAGCGATGATATTCCTTTGTGTATATTCTCATTTTGAAGCAAACATAATAAAATTTGATTCATTTTTATTTTACATAAAAGTATAGACCTAAAAATCATGGAAGTACTATGTCAGTTTTTTCTGATTAAGATATCATGATCAGAATCTTGAGAAGGAGACATGTACATTAAAAAACCCATCTGGATATAGAATTAGTGAAACACATTGTTGAATTATTGGTAAATATAAATTTATTTGTAATTTTACTTAGCTAGTCAGGAGCACATGGTGGAAGGCACTTTGTTTATTAATATGTTCATTATATCTCCACTTTTAAAAGTGATTTAACTTTCAGATATGAGAAATTCTTCTGGCAAAATTTTTTATGTTTAAGACTCTATATGTAATAATAATGACATTATATTTTATTTAAGAAAAACATCTAACTGCTTAAATTATCCATCCTACCTGAGCAAAAATAATTTAAGAAAAGAAATAATTATAGTTATCTTGGTTGATGATCAGCTAATTAGTAGTAATTTAAATTCAATAAATGCACACACTGGAAGATTTAATGAGTTTTCATAGCATTGTCATTTTTTTAATGTGTAAGTTAAAAAATTATTTTCTTTTGAAGATTGTTGAATTTTAAAAATGTTATTGGTAACATGGATTCTGTTTGTTTGTTTATTTATATATTTATTTTTACTTGTGGAATTTTGCAAATTATCCTGCTAGCTAGTATGTGTTTAAGATTGAGATGTTTTCCATTTTTAGATATTTCCATGTGAAACATTCAGAGAAGTAATCCTGCACATCTTTTAAGCCGTCAGTGACCTTATCTTCTGCCAAAATCAAATGACATTCAATACTGATACTATGGAGAGAGGAAGCAAAATAGACACCTAATTATAATTACTTTCCTCCCATCATTATATGACTACGTGCAGAACAACTGATTTTTTAAGAGATCACACAACTGCTGAATTTGGCAGGTACAAAATGTTTTTTTCTTTGCTTTTCTCACCCTCCCCCTTCCTGCATTCATCACATGTAGGTTTATTGGAACAGTTCAGACTGACCTCTTTCTTGAAAGATTTAGTTTGAATTTTAATAGTTTATAGGAAGTAGAAGTGCAAAGGAAAGTTAGTATGTTTATGACTGCTTCATATTTTCAGAAATCCTTAACATTTATGGTACAGTTCAGTTGTTAAAAGAATAAGGATAGTTTTGGTTAATCCTGTGAAAATGACCTTAAAGCCGTAGACTATATCCTATATGCAGTTACCTTCCAGAGTTACTGCTTTTGGAACAAAATACAACTGTGAGTAATATAAAGTTAGGGACTACAGCTTCTTAACTTTTCTAACCTAGTACATAGCACTGTTGTTGCTGTGTACGTGGTTGTTATTTGGTTGCTAAGTCTTGTCTGACTCTTTGAGACCCCATGGATTGCAGCATGCCAGGCTCCTCTCTCCTCCATTATCTCTCGCAGTTTTCTCAAATTTATGTCCATTGAGTCAGTGATGCTATCTAACCATCTTATCCTCGCCTGCCTCCTTCTCCTTTTGCCTTCAGTCTTTCCCAGAATCACAGTCTTTTCCAATGAGTCAGCTCTTCATGTCAGGTGACCAATGTACCGGAGCTTCAGCTTCAGCATTAGTTCTTCTAATGAATATTCAGGGTTGATTTCCTTTAGGATTGACTGTTTTGATCTCCTTGCAGTCCAGAGGACTCTCAAGTGTCTTCTCCAGCACTACAATTCAGAAGCATGAGTTCTTCAGTTATCAGCCTTCTTTATGGTCTCTCACATCCATACATGACTACTGGAAAAACCACAGCTTTGACTACACAGACCTTTGTCAGCAAAATGATGTCCCTGCTTTTTAATACTGTGCCTGGTAGATATGCAATAGTTGCTGAAAGAGCAACGGAAGATAGGATATGAAGGAAGAAAGGAGGAGAAAAAATCCCTAGATTGATTGGACAGAGTGATAAATCCCATGTTATTCTGGTATATGTGTGTATGTGTGTGTGTGTGTGTGTGTGTGTGTGTGTGTTTAGTTGACGCATTGCTCTCCCAGACTGAAAACTAACAGGAGTATGACATTTACACTGAGCATTAACATGGTATAATTTTGAGAAACCTGTCATTGCAGGGGTTTAAGTACTTTTATTTGCTGTTAGTTCACAGTGGCTCAATTCTTTTTCTTCCTGTTGGATAGTATTGGGACTGATATAAGTAGGGTTGCATGACATTTCACAGGAAACTTTGATGATGACTATCATTATACTTATTGTCTCTTCTCTTCAAACTACAGAGACAAAACTACCCTGTGACCAATTCTGTTTTAATGGGATGAGTACCACCTCACTCAGCCCTGTTTACCACACTGAAACAGTTCAAATACTCTGTAACATATGTATTATATTTAAGAGTCAAAGATATCTGCTAGTTAGTCCATTGACAGAAAGTGGTTTGTTACTTATTTTTTAGATAAAATCCTTGATGAAATGGTGTTAAAATTTAGGACAAGTAAAGGACTTGAATAATAGAGTCCATCCTTCTGTTGTAAGTCAGCAATGAAACTTGACTATCTTGTCTTTATGAATTTGCCATTTTATTTACTGCTAATTTTATCCTGACTCTGTTCTGAGTTAGAGGCACCAGTCTACGTCAGATGATCCTAGATTTAATGCCTCTTTAAAGATACGGTCTCCATTGGGAGATGTGGATTTTGTATTGTAACCACTTACACACTCATGTTTTAAAATTTCATTAAGTGTATTCCTTTTACAGATAGGTTAGTTAATAAAAGGAAAGTTGTTAAGTTAAAGAAAATATTTTTGAAGATGATAAATTCCTAGGTTCAAAGTATAGGCTTTTGAGTCCCAGGTAAACCAGGGTGGCTGGCCACCCTAGTAGGCTAATTGGCTTATATCTTCTGGTCTGAAGAGGCAGAGCATCAACATTCATTTGATTCCCTTCAGTGATCACAGGCAGGAGTGTCTCCCAAGGGCTGAAATCCTCAGGAAGAACTGCAGCGGTTACTTGGAGTTCACCAGGACACAGTGGTATCTCCCCACCACCTGTCTCCCTTGTTTATCCCACTCCATGCACTCTATCCCTCTAACTGGAGTCTCCACAAAATCAAGCCCTAAGCCTTTGTAGCACTGACTCTAAGACCCTAGACTACCAGAGAACTAACCTTCAGTTCAATTCAGTTCAGTTCAGTCGCTCAGTTGTGTCTGACTCTTTGCGACCCCATGAATCACAGCACACCAGGACTCTCTGCCCATCACCAACTCCTGGAGTTCACCCAAACTCATGTCCATCGAGTTGGTGATGCCATCCAGCCATCTCATTCTCTGTCGTCCCCTTCTCTTCCTGCCCAAATCCCTTCCAGCATCAGAGTCTTTTCCAGTGAGTCAACTCTTCACATGAGGTGGCCCAAGTACTGGAGTTTCAGCTTTAGCATCAGTCCTTCCAATGAACACCCAGGACTGATCTCCTTTAGAATGGACTGGTTTGATCTCCTTGCAGTCCAAGGGACTCTCAAGAGTCTTCTCCAACACCACAGTTCAAAAGCATCAATTCTTCGGTGATCAGCTTTCTTCACAGTCCAACTCTCACATCCATACATGACCACTGGAAAAACTATAGCCTTGACTAGATGGACCTTTGCTGACAAAGTAATGTCTCTGCTTTTTAATATGCTGTCTAGGTTGGTCATAACTTTCTTTCCAAGGAGTAAGCGTCTTTTAATTTCATGGCTGCAGTCAGCATCCGTGGTGATTTTGGAGCCCCCAAAAATAAAGTCTGACAACTGTTTCCACTGTTTCCCTGTCTATTTCCCATGAAGTGATGGGACCAGATGCCATGATCTTAGTTTTCTGAATGTTGAGCTTTAAGCCAATTTTTTTCACTCTCCTCTTTCACTTTCATCAAGAGGCTTTTGAGTTCCTCTTCACTTTCTGCCATAAGGGTGGTGTCATCTGCATATCTGAGGTTATTGATATTTCTCCTGGCAATCTTGATTCCAGCTTGTTCTTCTTCCAGCCCAGCGTTCCTCATGATGTACTCTGCATATAAGTTAAATAAGCAGGGTGACAATATACAGCCTTGACGTACTCCTTTTCCTATATGGAACCAATCTGTTGTTCCATGTCCAGTTCTAACTGTTGCTTCCCGACCTGCATATAGGTTTCTCAAGAGGCAAGTCAGGTGGTCTGGTATGACCATTTCTTTCAGAATTTTCCACAGTTTATCGTGATCCACACAGAGTATCAAATAGTGAGAACTCACAAAGGAAACCACTTGAATACAAGACCTGGCATCACCCAACCACCAGTTGTACCCTGTGCAGGATGCCTCATCTAAACAACAAAACAAAAATACAAACTAAATCATCAGCAGACAGGATTACCACCTCACTCATCCTTGACCATCAGAGGAAAAACAAAAACACAGCACCAATCTCATCCTATATGAAGCTTACACAAGCCACTGGACCAACCTTAGGAGGGCAGAAACCAAAGAGAAGAAAGAATTCAGCCTTGAAGCCTGGGAAGAGGAGAGCTCAAACACAATAAGTTAAAAAAAAGAATAATGAAAAGGCAGAGAAATACTACACAAATGAAGGAGCAAACTAGAAACACAGAAATCCAAATAAATGAAAAGGAAGTAGGCAAACTATCTGAAAAAGAATTCAGAATAATAATAGTAAAGGTGATCAAAAACCTTGAAAACAAAGTGGAGAAAATGCAAGAATAATTAACAAAGATCTAGAAGAATTAAAGAATTAACCAACAGAGACAAACCACACAATTACTGAAATTAAAAATACTCTAGAAGGAATCAATAACAGAATATCTGAAGCAGAAGAATGAATCAGTGAGCTGGAAGATAAAATGGTGGAAATAACTTCTGAAGAGCAAAATAAAGTAAAAAGAATGAGAAGAACTGAGAATAGTCTCAGAGCTCTCTGGGACAATATCAAATGCACCAACATTCGAATTATAGGGTTCCCAGAAGAAGAAGCTCCAGTGTTCTTGCCTGGAGAATCCCAGGGACGGGGGAGGCTGGTGGGCTTCCGTCTATGGGGTCCCACAGAGTCGGACACAACTGAAGTGACTTAGCAGCAGCAGAAGAAGAAGAAGAGAAAAAGAAAGGGTATGAGAAAATTTTTGAAGTGTTTATAGTTGAAAATTTTCTCATCATGGAAAAGGAAATAGTCATTCAAGTCCGAGAGGCACAAAGAGTCCCATACAGGATAAACCCAAGGAGAAACATCCCAAACACATACTAATCAAACTAACAAAGACTAAACACAAAGAAAGAATATTAAAGGCAACAAGGGAGAAACAACAAATAACATACAAAGGAAAACCCATATGCTTAACAGCTGATCTTTCAGCAGAAGCTCTGCAGGCCGGAAGGGAGTGGCAGGATATATTTAACATACTGACTTTGCCAACCAAGGTCCGTCTAGTCAAGGCAATGGTTTTTCCCGTGGTCATGTATGGATGTGAGAGTTGGACTGTGAAGAAAGCTGATCACCGAAGAATCGATGCTTTTGAACTGTGGTGCTGGAGAAGACTCTTGAGAGTCCCTTATACTGCAAGGAGATCCAACCAGTCCATTCTAAAGGAGATCAATCCTGGGTGTTCATTGGAAGGACTGATGCTAAAGCTGAAACTGCAATACTTTGGCCACCTCATGCGACGAGTTGACTCACTGGAAAAGACTCTGATGCTGGTAAAGGTTGGGGGCGGGAGGAGAAGGGGACGACGGAGAATGAGATGGCTGGATGGCATCACCGACTCTGTGGACATGAGTTTGAGTGAACTCCGGGAGTTGGTGATGGACAGGGAGGCCTGGCGTGCTGTGATTCATGGGGTCGCGGAGAGTCGGACATGACTGAGCGCCTGAACTGGAACTGGAACTGGAAAAGGAAAAATCTACAACCAAGATTACTGTACCTGGGAAGGATCTCATTCAAAATTCATGGAGAAATAAAAAGCTTTTCAGACAAGCAAAAGTTAAAAGAATTCACTACAAAAAAAATAGCTTTACAAGAAATGTTAAACGGACTTATATAGTCAAGAAATACAAGAGAAGAAAAAAGTTCTACAAAATCAATGCCAAACAATTAAGAAAATGGCAATAGGAACATATATATCAATAATTACTTTAAATGTAAATGAATTAAATGCTCCAAGCGAAAGACACAGACTGGCTGAATGTGGATGCAAAAGCAAGACTCATATATATATGCTGTCTACAAGAAACCCACTTCAGACCTAAAGACATATATACACTGAAAGTGAGAGGATGGAAAAATATATTCCATGCAAATGGGAAGCAACAGAAAGCTGGAGTAGCAATCTCCGTATCAGACAAAATAGACCTTAAAATAAAGACGATTACAAGAGATAAGGAACGACTCTACATAATGATCAAGGGATCAATCCAAGAGGAAGACATAACAATTGTAAATATCTATGCACCCAACATAGGAGTGCCTCAATACATAAGACAAACACTAACAGACATAAAAGGAGAAATTGACAGTAACACAAAAATAGTACGAGACTTTAACACCCCACTCACACCAAGGGACAGGTCATCAAAACAGAAAATTAATAAGGAAACACAAGTCTTAAATGATAATTAGATGAGATGGATCTCATTGATATCTTCAGGACATTCCACCCAACTGCAGAATAATACACCTTCTTCTCAAGTGCACATGGACCATTCTCCATGATAGACCACATCTTGGGTCACAAATCAAACCTCAGTAAATTTAAGAAAATTGAAATCGTATCAAGCATCTTCTCCAACCACAATGCTATGAGACTAGATATCAATTATAAGAAAAAAACTATAAGAAACACAAACATATGGAGATTAAACAACACGTTTAAAAATAACCAACAGTTTACTGAGAAAATCGAAAGGGAAATAAAAAAATTTCTAGAAACAAATGACAATGAAAACATGACACCTCAAAACCTATGGGATGCAGCAAAAGCAGTTCTAAGAGGGAAGTTTATAGCAATACAACCCTACCTCAAGAAAAAAGAAAAATATCGAATAGACAACCTAACTTTACACCTAAAACAATTGGAAAAAGAGGAACCAAAAAAACCCCAAAATTAGTAGAAGGAAATAAGTCATAAAGATTCAAGCAGAAATAAATCAAAAAGAAATGAAGAAACAATAGTAAAGATTAATAAAACTAAAAGTTGGTTCTTTGAGAGGATAAACAAAATTGACAAACCTTTAGCCAGACTCATCAAGAAAAAAGAGAGAATAAAATCAACAAAACTAGAAATGAAAAAGAAGACGTTGCAATAGAAAATGCAGAAACACAAAGGATTATAAGAGACTTTTACGAATGACTATATGGTAATAAAATGGATGGCCTGGAAGAAATAGACAGATTCTTAGAAAAGTTCAATTTTCCAAGACTGAACCAGGAAGAAATAGAAATCATGAACAGCCCAATAACAAGCACTGAAATTGAAGCTGTGATCAAAAATCTCCCAAAACAAAAGCCCAGGACTGGATGGCTTCTATCAAGCATTTAGAGAAGAGCTAATGCCTATCCTTCTAAAACTCTTTCAAAAAATTGCAGAGGAAGGAGCACTTCCAAACACATTCTATGAGGCCACCAACACCCTGATACCAAAACCAGACAAAGACAACACAGAAAGAAAACTACAGGCCAGTATCACTGATGAACACAGATGCAAAAACCCTCAACAAAATTTTAACAAACAGAATTCAACAACGCATCAAAAAGCTCATACACCATGATCAAATTGGGTTTATTCCAGGGATGCAAGGATTCTTCAATATATGCAAATCAATCAATGTGATACACTATATTAACAAATGAAAGATAAAAACCATATGATCATCTCAATAGATGCAGAAAAAGCCTTTAACAAAATTCAGCATCGATTTATGATTAAAACTCTTCAAAAAATGGGCATAGAAGGAACCAACCTCAACATAGTAAAGGCCATATATGATAAGCCTATAGTAAATATTATTCTCAATGGTGAAAAACTGAAAGCATTCCCAATAAGATCAGGAAGAAGACAAGGGTGTCCACTTTCACCACTGTTATTCAACATAGTTCTAGAAGTCCTAGCTACAGCAATCACAGAAGAAAAAGAAATAAAGTTCTCACTGTTTGCAGATGACATGATACTGTATATAGAAAACCCTAAGGATAGTATTGGAAAATTACTAGAGCTAATCATTGAATTTAGCAAAGTTGCAGGATACAGAATCAATACACAGAAATCACTTACATTTCTATATACTAACAATGAAAAATCAGAAAGAGAAATTAAGGAATCAATCCCATTCACCACTGCAACAAAAAGAATTAAATATCTAGGAGTAAAGTTATCTAGGGAGACAAAAGAACTATACACAGAAAGTTATAAGACACTAATGAAAGAAATCAAAGATGACATAAACAGATGGAGAGATATTCCATGTTCCTGGGTAGGAAGAATCAATACCGTGAAAATGACTATTCTTCCAAATGCAATCTACAGATTCAGTGCAATCCCTATCAAATTACCAATGGCAGTTTTCACAGAACTAGAACAAAAAAATTCACAATTCATTTGGAAACACAAAAGACCTCGAATAGTCAAAGCAAACCTGAGAAAGAATGGAGCTGGAGGAATTAACCTTTCTGACTTTAGATTATACTACAAAGCTACAGTAATCGAGACAGTATGGTACTGGCACAAAAACAGAAATATGGACCAATGGAACAAGTTAGAAAGTGCAGAAATAAACCCATGCACCTATGGGTATCTTAGTTTTGACAAAGGAGGCAAGACTATACAATGGGGCAAAGACAGCCTCTTCAATAAATGATGCTGGGAGAACTGGACAGCTACATGTGAAAGAAAGAAATTAGACCAGTTCCTAACACCATACACAAAGATAAACTCAAAATGGATTAAAGACCTAAATATAAGAGCAGAAACTGTAAAACTCTTAAGAAGAATACATAGGCAGAACACTTGATGACATAAATCAAAGCAAGATCCTCTCTGACCCACCTCCTAGAGTAATGGAAATAAAAACAAAAGTAAACAAGTGGGACCTGATTAAACTTAAAAGTTTTTGCACAGCAAAGGAAACTATAAACAATGTGAAAAGACAGACCTCAGAATGGGTGAAAATAATGGCAAATGAAAAAACTGACAAAGGATTAATTTCCAAACTATACAAGCAGCTCATACAACTCAATGCCAGAAAAGCAAACAACCTAATCAGTTCAGTTCAGTTGCTCAGTCGTGTTCAACTCTTTGTGACCCCATGAACCTCAGCACGCCAGGCCTCCCTGTCCATCACCAACTCCTGGAGTCTACCCAGGAGTCGGTGATGCCATCCAACCATCTCATGTCCACTGAGTCGGTGATGCCATCCAACCATCTCATCCTCTGTCGTCCCCTTCTCCTCCTGCCCTCAATCTTTCCCAGCATCAGGGTCTTTTCCAATGAGTCAGCTCTTCACATCAGGTGGCCATAGTATTGGAGTTTCAGCTTCGACATCAGTCCTTCCAATGAACACCCAGGACTGATCTCCTTTAGGATGGACTGGTTGGATCTCTGTGCATTCCAAGGGACTCTCAAGAGTCTTCTCCAATACCACAGTTCAAAAGCATCAATTCTTTGGTGCTCAGTTTTCTTTATAGTCCAACTCTCACATCCATACATGACTACTGGAAAAACCATAGCCTTGACTAGACAGATCTTTGTTGGTAAAGTAATGTTTCTACTTTTTAATATGCTGTCTAGATTGGTCATAACTTTCTTTCCAAGGAGTAAGCATCTTTTAATTTCATGGCTGCAGTCACCATCTGCAGTGATTTTGGAGCCCATAAAAATAAAGTCAGCCACTCTTTTCCCATCTATCTATTTGCCATGAAGTGATGGGACTGGATACCATGATCTTAGTTTTCTGAATGTTGAGCTTTATGCCAACATTTTCACTCTCCTCTTTCACTTTCATCAAGAGGCTCTTTAGTTCTTCACTTTCTGCCATAAGGGTGGTATCATCTGCATATCTGAGGTTATTGATATTTCTCCCGGCAATCTTGATTCCAGCTTATGTAATAAGTGGGGAAAAAGACCTAAACAGACATTTCTCCAAAGTAGACATACAGATGGCTAACAAACACATGAAAAAATGCTCAACATCGCTCATTATTAGAGAAGTGCAAATCAAAGCTACAATGAGATATTACCTTACACCAGTCAAAATGGCCATCATCAAAAAGTCTGCAAACAATAAATGCTGGAGAGGATGTGGAGAAAAGGGAATGCTCTTGCACTGTTGGTGGGAATGTAAACTGATATGGCCACTATAAAAGATGGTATGCTGCTAAGTCACTTCAGTCGTGTCCGATTCTGTGTGACCCCATAGATGGCAGCCCACCAGGCTCCCCTGTCCCTGGGATTCTCCGGGCAAGAACACTGGAGTGGGTTGCCATTTCCTTCTCCAGTGTGTAAAAGTGGAAAGTGAAAGTGAAGTCACTCAGTCGTGTCTGACTTGTAGTGACCCCATGGACTGCAGCCTACCAGGGATTTTCTAGGCAAGAGTACTGGAGTATAAAACCACCATATGACCCAGCAATCCCACTTCTAGGCATATGCCCTGCGGAAACCAAAACTGAAAAAGACACATGTATACCATTGTTCATTGCAGCACTATTTACAATAGCTAGAACATGGAAGCAACATAGATGCCCATCGACAGATGAATGGATAAAGAAGTATTGGTACATATACACAATAGAATATGACTTAGCCATAAAAAGGAACACATTTGAATCAATTCTGATGAGATGGATGAATCTAGAACATATTATACAGAGTGACGTGACTCAGAAAGATAAATATAATATTCTAACACATATATACAGAATCTAGAAAAGTGGTACTGAAGAATTTATTTACAGGGCAGCAATGGAGAAACAGATGTAGAGAATAGACTATGGACATGGGGAGATGGGAGGAGAGGGTGGGATGTATGGAAAGAGTAGCATGGAAACTTACATCAGCATATGTAAAATAGATAGCCAATAGGAATTTGCTGTATGGCTCAGGAAACTCAAACAGGGGCTCTGTATCAATCTAGAGGGGTGGGATGGGGTGGGAGATGGGAGGGAGATTCATAAAGGAGGGGATATATGTATGCCTATGGCTGATTCATGTTGAGGTTTGACAGAAAACAACAAAATTCTGTAAAGCAATTGTCCTTCAATGAAAAAATAAAT
The DNA here is from genome assembly GCF_049115385.1 of Moschus berezovskii. Taxonomy (NCBI): domain Eukaryota; kingdom Metazoa; phylum Chordata; class Mammalia; order Artiodactyla; family Moschidae; genus Moschus; species Moschus berezovskii. The sequence continues at coordinate 40,178,622 of NC_142473.1, forward strand.
CAATAAAAAATAAAGTAATGATTTTTAATCCTTTTGTTTGCACTGCTGTTAAATAATTGTTATATTTATTATGAAATGTAACAATTATTGTATAAAATGATCCCCATTCATATAGTTTTATTTCTCAAATAATTTTTTATCAAATGTTTTTATTTTCTTCTAAATAGTGAAAGTGAAAGTCACTTTGTCATGTCCGACCCTTTGTGACCCCATAGACTATACAGTCCTTGGAATTCTCTAGGCCAGAATACTGCAGTAGGTAGCCTTTCACTTCTCCAGGGGATCTTCCCAATTCAGGGATCGAACTCAGTCTCCCTCATTGCAGGCAGATTCTTTACCAGCTGAGCGACAAGGGAAGCCCTAGAATTACTGAAGTGGGTAGCCTATCCCTTCTCCAGCAGATCTTCCTGACCCAGAAATTGAACTGAAATTTTCCTGCATTGCAGGTGGATTCTTTACCAATGGAGCTCTAGGTATTATACAATGACATACTAATTTCCAGTTTTCTAATTGTGTCGTAGTTCTATGATGTTTGGGCTTCCCTGGTGGCTCAGTGGTAAAGAATCTGCTTGCCAACGCAGGAGACTCGGGTTTGATCCCTGGGTCAGGAAGATCCCCTGGAGAAGGAAATGGCTACCCAACTCCAGTATTCTTGCCTGGGAAGTCTGATGGACAGAGGGGCCTGGTGGGCTATAGTTCATGGAGTCACAAAGAGTTAGACATGGCTTAGCAACTAAACAACAAAACAACTTATGATTTTACCAAATCACTTTTACTTAGGTGTGTCAGCCCAGAGTAGGCTATAATTGTTTAGCATATATAGCACAGGGGATCTCATTCTGAAATTTTAGGTTTTAATTTATAACTTTTAGGAATACTATATAAAGCTTTTTTAAAAGAAAAAAACGAAAAACTTTGGTTTTTGAGAGACCTGAACCTCACTCTTCTGTAACTTTCCAAACTGGGCTACATAAAACACATGTTTCTTCGTGAAATGCAAGGATAGCAACATTGTGTTATTAAATGTTTAGAAAAATTACTTTTGTTCGTGGAAGGCATTAATCACTGTTGCATGTATAAATGTTTGATTCAATCTTATTGATTTGACTAGACTAGTAAATTCCCAAGTATGAATAGATAAAACTAAACTTCCACACTAACTCATAGAGTGAGATTTTATTTTGATTGCATGCCTTTTTTGGGGGGAGAGAGCAGTAAATAAGCTGGTCTTTGTAAATTACATAAATTTCACTTTTGGTCTGGAGAGTTTTCATCCCACAGTTGTTTTTACAGTGAACTTCATTTGTAAAATGTCAGTTATGGGCATGTATTTCCTGTTTTTATTTCAGCTCAATGATGTTATGATTAAAGAGATTTTTAAGAGCATGTAAATATCTGTTTTACTTATAATTTGTTGAAAAGTACTAATTTATTTTGGGACCATGTATTATATATTAAAGTTTTCAGTACTGGAGAAAGTTTTAGGTGTCACTGCAATGATTTTTCTCTGCATATAATATTCAAGTGTCAGTGAAATATGCAAAATTAGGAAAATAAAAGTTATAGCTTATATGTATATAAGAAAAATGTACACTCCACATTGATTAAAATGGTCCAGAATATTTATAGAAAACACTTTGAACTGTTACCTGTGAAATGCATAAAACATACTCTGTTTGATCAATTTTGGTTTTGAATAAATTTCTCATGTTAAAATTATTTTTGTGATATTGCTTTCAGTTTAACCCCATATTTATAAATATTATGGCATAAATGGCAAATAGGAGACTGTTACTTGGTATGAGTCTATTTTAAAGTGGGTTACTTAAAAAAAGTGGATTACTTGTAGATGGCACATAGTTGGGTCTTAGTTTTTATTCAATTTGATCATCTTTGCTTTTCATTTAGCATGCTTAGACCATTTATATTTAATGTAATCATCTATATGGTTGGGTTTCATTTATTTTAAAAAATATTCTATTTATATTTAAAAAATGATTCAAAACAGATTCCATTTTATCTCCACTGTTATCTAATTAGCTGTAATTTTTTTTCTATTAATGATTGTTCTAAGGTTTACTATATGTATATATTTGTTTGAAAGCTTGACTTGTTACTTTTAGTTGCATCTGCATCACAGAAAAAAGATGTTATTGCTATACCTCAAGCATATTGTGGGGGTTGGGTAGGAAAGACTTCTGGGCTGCAAGATGTGTGAGGATCTTAATTATGTCTTCTCTTAAGCTTATCTATAAGCAGTCCATAAATTTACCACTGAGATCCCAGTAATAGAAACTAACATTCTGGAGATCCCACTTAAAATTTTTTGTCATAACTTTTTCTAATAATACTGTAACAAACTACTGATAAAATGCAAGCAGCATGAAAATTTGGCCCCAAAGTGCCACCAAAAGAACTTTGGCAGTGGGGAGTTATGGTCGGTGAGCTAGACTCCGTGGGCAACACTACGTTCCCTCTGGCTGGGGATTAGGACACCTTCTTCCCTACACTTTCTGCAAGTGAGGAGGGCATCAGGGTTTACAGTGCATACCTGGACTAGGGCGCACAGTCATTCCCCAAGTACGCTCTCGTGGAGGCCATTATTTCCAGTGGTGCCAAAACTATGTACCTTCCTAGGAGGGCACAGGTCAGGAACTTTGTGCCACCTCTGGTGAGGTGACTCATCCCCGGTCCTGAAAGGGATCTAGGGAGGGAGGGACTGCAGGAGTTCTGGTATGGGCCCATCCTTGATCTTCCTGGCCGGAAAAGGCTGTCCAGTGCATCCTTGCTCCCTGCCTGCACTGCCCGATTTGTGCTGGACCCTGCCCTTCCTCACTCCTCTCCTTCCACCACAACTCCAAAGGTGAAAAGACCCAGACTTTCCACTTAATCTATATGTCTTTAATTTGTTACAATCTTTGTTGTTGTTTAGTTGCCAGTTGTGTCCAACTCTTTGTGACCCCATAGACTGCAGCAGGCCAGGCTTCCCTCTCCTTCACTAAAACTCATGTCCGTTGAGTTGGTTATGCTATCCAAGCATCTCATCCTCTTCTGCCCCCTTCTCAGGCCCTCAGTCTTTCCCAGCATCAGGGTCTTTTCCAGTGAGTCTACTTTTCGCATTAGGTGACCACAGTATTGGAGCTTCAGCTTTAGCATCAGTCCTTCCAATGAATACTCAGAGTTGATTTCCTTTAAGATTGATTGGCTTCATCTTCTTACGGTCCACGGGACTCTCAAGAGTCTCTAGCACCACGATTAAAAGAGACAGGGGACATATGTATACCTATGGCTGATTCATATTGATGTTTGGCAGTAACCAACACAATTCTGTGAAGTGCTTATCCTTCATTGAAAAATAAATTTAAAATTTTTAAAAATAATTTTTTAAAAAAGCATCAGTTCTTTGGCACTCAGCTGTCTTTATGGTACAACTCTCACATCTGTGCATGACTCCTGAGAAAAACCATAGCTTTGACTACATGGACCTTTGTTGGCAAAGTGATGTCTCTACTTTTAATGCACTATATAAGTTTGTCACAGCTTTCCTTCCAAGGAGCAAGTATCTTTTCATTTCATGGCTGCATTCACCATCTGCAGTGATTTTGGAGTCCAAGTAAATAAAATCTGTCACCGTTTCCACTTTTCCCCCATCTATTTGCCATGAAGTGATAGGACCAGATGCCATGATCTTAGTTTTTGAATGTTGAGTTTTAAGGCAGCTTTTTTACTCTCCTCTTTCACCTTTATCAAGAGGCTCTTTAGTTCCTCTTTGCTTTCTAAGAGTGGTGTCATCTGCATATCTGAGGTTATTGATATTTCTCCCACAGTCTTGATTCCAGCTTGTGCTTCATCCAGCCTGGCATTTCGTGGGATGTACTCTGCATATAAATTAAATAAACAGGATGAAAATATATAGCCTTGACATACTCTTTTCCCAATTTTGAACCAGTCCTTTGTTCCATGTAAGGTTCAAACTGTTGCTTTTTGATCTGCCTACAGGTTCCTCAGGAGACAAGTAAGGTAGTTTGGTATTCCCACCTCTTTAAGAATATTCCACAGGTTGTTGTGATCCACACTGTCTACTTTAAATGATATTATTTTATGTGATGCATAGAGTAAGAACCATATGTGATAGCAGCAGCTTACTTCTATTTCTTCCCTCCTGTCCTTTGTGAAAATTATTTTGCCATACATTTTACTTTTTTACATATGTCAAAAACCCCACCATATACTGTTCAGTTATTTTTGCTTTAGGCTGTCAGTTTTTTTAAATTTCAGATTTATTGAGATATAATTTACATATACTAAAATTCACCTTTTAAATACATACAGTTCTGTGAATTTTTATAAACATATACATCATGTTCGGTTCAGTTCAGTCGCTCAGTCGTGTCCGACTCTCTGCGACCCCATGAATCACAGCACGCCAGGCCTCCCTGACCATCACCAACTCCCGGAGTTCACTCAAACTCATGTCCACAGAGTCGGTGATGCCATCCAGCCATCTCATTCTCTGTCGTCCCCTTCTCCTCCCGCCCCCAACCTTTCCTAGCATCAGAGTCTTTTCCAGTGAGTCAACTCGTTGCATGAGGTGGCCAAAGTATTGGAGTTTCAGCTTTAGCATCAGTCCTTCCAATGAACACCCAGGATTGATCTCCTTTAGAATGGACTGGTTGGATCTCCTTGCAGTCCAAGGGACTCTCAAGAGTCTTCTCCAACACCACAGTTCAAAAGCATCAATTCTTTTTTTTTTTTTCTTACAAAGTTTTATTTTTTTATTTTATTTTATTTTTAATTAATTTATTTTATTGGAGGCAAATTACCTTACATTAATATATTGGTTGGTTTTGCTATACATTGACATGAATCCACCCTGGGTGTACATGTGTTCTCCCTCCCGAACCCCCCTCACACCTCCCTCCTCCCCATATCCTCCCTCCATGTCATCCCCGTGCACTAGCCCCAAGCATCCTGTATCATGCGTCGAACCTGGACTGGTTACCAAAAGCATCAGTTCTTTGGCGATCAGCTTTCTTCACAGTTCAACTCTCACATCCATACATGACCACGGGAAAAACCATAGCCTTGACTAGACGGACCTTTGTTGGCAAAGTAATGTCTCTGCTTTTTAATATACTATCAAGGTTAGTCATAACTTTCCTTCCAAGGAGTAAGCATCTTTTAATTTCATGGCTGCAATCAGCATCCGCAGTGATTTTGGAGCCCAAAAAAATAAAGTCTGACACTGTTTCCACTGTTTCCCCATCTATTTCCCATGAAGTGATGGGACCAGATGCCATGATCTTTGTTTTCTGAATGTTGAGCTTCAAGCCAACCTTTTCACTCTCCTCTTTCACTTTCATCAAGAGGCTTTTGAGTTCCTCTTCACTTTCTGCCATAAGGGTGGTGTCATCTGCATATCTGAGGTTATTGATATTTCTCCCGGCAATCTTGACCAACTACCTCCAAACTTAAGATACATAATATTTTCATCATCCCCAAATTTTTTCCATGCCCTTTTTTAGTCAATCCCTTGCTACCTTCCACCCTGACAATCACTTGATCAGATTTCTGTCTTTATAAACTTGCCTCTTCTACCCTGTAATATAAGTGGAATCGCACAATACATGGCCTTTCCTGTCTGGCTTCTTTCATCTAGCATAATGTGAATGAGATTTATCGTGTGGTTTCAGGTAACAGTAATTTGTTTCTTTGTTTTGCTGAGTTAGATTCTGTTGCATGGCATGCTGCAGTTTGTTTTTTCATCACTAGATGATCATCATTTTGTTGTTTCTAGTTTCATGGTGATTATAAGTAAAGCTGCTCTATTTACAAAGAAGTTTTTGTGTGGGCGTATGTTTTCATCTCTTTGGGGTAAATACCTAAGAATGGGATTACTATGTTGGATTATGATTATAATTGAGTATTTAACTTTGTAAGAAACTGCCAAAGATTTTCCCAAAATGGCCACAGTTTTTCTGTATTTCCATCAATAATTTACGGGTTCCATTGTTCCATAACCTTACCAGCACTTGGAATTGTCAGTTTAAATGTTTTTCTTAGTAATTCTAGGTTCATTGAGTTTTAAATTTGTATTTCCCAAATTGTTTTGAGAATTTTTTCATGTGCTTATTTGTCATCTATATCTCTTTGGAACAATATTTTAAGAAATGCTTTGCTTATCTATAATTAAATTGACATTAAAAAAATATTCTAGACAGAAGTCCTTAATCTGATATATGTTAAAGTACTGATATTTCTCCCATGTGAGGTTTGTCTTTTCATTATCCATCGATGTCTTTCAAAAAGCAGAAGTTTTAAACTATGATGAAACCTAGTATGTCAGTTTTTTTCTTTTATGGTACATGATTTTACAAGATTGATAATTTTATAAGATTTTTACTTCACTTAAGTTTAGAAAGATTTTTCTCATAGATTTTCTTCTAAAAGTTTTACAGTTTTCTTTATATATTTAGATCCATATTAGGTTCATTCAACTTTATTTTTATGTAGGATATGATAAAGGGACGGAGCAAAAGCAAAACCAATACCCAGTTGTGGATGTGACCGATGATAGAAGCAAGGTCTGGTGCTATAAAGAGCAATATTGCATAGGAACCTGGAATGTTAGGTCCATGAATCAAGGCAAATTGGAAGTGGTCAAACAGGAGATGGCAAGAGTGAACATAGACATTCTAGGAATCAGTGAATTAAAATGGACTGGAATGGGTGAATTTAACTCAGATGACCATTTTATCTACTACTGTGGGCAGGAATGCCTTAGAAGAAATGGAGTAGCCATCATGGTCAACAAAAGAGTCCGAAATGCAGTACTTGGATGCAATCTTAAAAATGACAGGATGATTTCTGTTCGTTTCCAAGGCAAACCATTCAATATTACAGTAATCCAGGCCTATGCCCCAACCAGTAACGCTGAAGAAGCCGAAGTTGAACGGTTCTATGAAGACCTACAAGACCTCTTAGAACTAACACCCAAAAAAGATGTCCTTTTCATTATAGGGGACTGGAATGCAAAAGTAGGAAGTCAAGAAACACCTGGAGTAACAGGCAAATTTGGCCTTGGAGCACGGAATGAATCAGGGCAAAGGCTAATAGAGTTTTGTCAAGAGAATGCACTGGTCATAGCAAACACCCTCTTCCAACAACACAAGAGAAGACTCTACACATGGACATCAGCAGATGGTCAACACCGAAATCAGATTGATTATATTCTTTGCAGCCAAAGATGGAGAAGCTGTATACAGTTAGCAAAAACAAGACCAGGAGCTGACTGTGGCTCAGATCATGAACTCCTTATTGCCAAATTCAGACTTAAATTGAAGAAAGTAGGGAAAATCACTAGACCATTCAGATATGACCTCAATCAAATCCCTTATGATTATACAGTGGAAGTGAGGAATAGATTTAAGGGACTAGATCTGATAGATAGAGTGCCTGATGAACTCTGGACGGAGGTTCGTGACATTGTACAGGAGACAGGGACCAAGACCATCCCCATGGAAAAGAAATGCAAAAAAGCAAAATGGCTGTCTGAGGAGGCCTTACAAATAGCTGTGAAAAGAAGAGAAGCGAAAAGCAAAGCAGAAAAGGAAAGATAAAAGCATCTGAATGCAGAGTTCCAAAGAATAGCAAGGAGAGATAAGAAAGCCTTCCTCAGTGATCAGTGCAAAGAAATAGAAGAAAACAACAGAATAGGAAAAACAAGAGATCTCTTCAAGAAAATTAGAGATTCCAAGGGAACATTTCATGCAAAGATGGGCTCGATAAAGGACAGAAATGGTATGGACCTAACAGAAGCAGAAGATATTACGAAGAGGTGGCAAGAATACACAGAAGAACGGTACAAAAAAGATCTTCACGACCAAGATAGTCACGATAACGTGATCATTGACCTAGAGCCAGACATCTTGGAATGTGAAGTCAAGTGGGCCTTAGAAAGCATCACTATGAACAAAGCTAGTGGAGGTGATGGAATTCTAGTTGAGCTATTTCAAATCTTGAAAGATGATGCTGTGAAAGTGCTGCACTCAATATGTCAGCAAATTTGGAAAACTCAGCAGTGGCCACAGGACTGGAAAAGGTCAGTCTTCATTCCAATCCCAAAGAAAGGCAATGCCAAAGAATGCTCAAACCTCCGCACAATTGCACTCATCTCACACGCTAGCAAAGTGATGCTCAAAATTCTCCAAGCCAGGCTTCAGCAATATGTGAACCGTGAACTCCCAGATGTTCAAGCAGGTTTTAGAAAAGGCAGAGGCACCAGAGATCAAATTGCCAACATCCGCTGGATCATGGAGAAAGCAAGAGAGTTCCAGAAGAGCATCTATTTCTGCTTCATTGACTATGCCGAAGCCTTTGACTGTGTGGATCACAGTAAACTGTGGAGAATTCTGAAAGAGATGGGAATACCAGGCCACCTGACCTGCCTCTTGAGAAACCTGTATGCAGGTCAGGAAGCAACAGTCAGAACTGGACATGGAACAACAGACTGGTTCCAAATAGGAAAAGGACTGCGTCAAGGCTGTATATTGTCACCCTGCTTGTTTAACTTCTATGCAGAGTACATCATGAGGAATGCTGGGCTGGAAGAAGCACAAGCTGGAATCAAGATTGCTGGGAGAAATATCAATAATCTCAGATATGCTGATGACACTACCCTTATGGCAGAAAGTGAAGAGGAACTCAAAAGCCTCTTGATGAAAGTGAAAGAGGAGAGTGAAAAGGTTGGCTTGAAGCTCAACATTCAGTAAACAAAGATCATGGCATCTGGTCCCATCACTTCATGGGAAATAGATGGAAAAACAGTGGAAACAGTGTCAGACTTTATTTTTTGGGCTCCAAAATCACTGCAGATGTTGATTGCAGCCATGAAATTAAAAGATGCTTACTCCTTGGAAGGAAAGTTATGACCAACCTTGATAATATATTAAAAAGCAGAGACATTACTTTGCCAACAAAGGTCCGTCTAGTCAAGGCTATGGTTTTTCCCGTGGTCATGTATGGATGTGAGAGTTGGACTGTGAAGAAAGCTGATCGCCGAAGTATTGATGCTTTTGAACTGTGGTGTTGGAGAAGACTCTTGAGAGTCCCTTGTACCGCAAGGAGATCCAACCAGTCCATTCTAAGGGAGATTGATCCTGGGTGTTCATTTGAAGGACTGATGCTAAAGCTGAAACTGCAATACTTTGGCCACCTCATGCGACAAGTTGACTCACTGGAAAAGACTCTGATGCTGGGAAGGGTTGGGGGCGGGAGGAGAAGGGGACGACCGAGGATGAGATGGCTGGATGGCATCACCGACTCTGTGGACATGAGTCTGAGTGAACTCCAGGAGTTAGTGATGGACAGGGAGGCCTGGCGTGCTGTGATTCATGGGGTCGCAGAGAGTCGGACACGACTGAGCGACTGAACTGAACTGATGATAGTGTGAGCTAAATTGGAGGTTTCATTTTTTGCAATTGTTCATAGCTATCTTTTCTTAAAAATTAAAAAAAAATTTTTTTTTACAATGTTGTATTTGTTTCTGCTATATATCAATGTGAATCAGCCATAATTATATATATGTATATCCCCTCCCTTTTGAGCCTCCCTCCCTTCCCCCATCGCACCCCTCTAGGTCACCACCGGGCTTCCTGTGTTATACAGTAACTTCTTACCAAGTATCCATTTTACACACAATAGTGTATATATATATTGATGCTACTTTCTCCATTCATTCCACTCCCTCCCTCCCCCGCTGTTCACAGCTATCTTTTGAAGAAGAAACTACAAATTGTGAAATGTTTTATTAAAGTAATCCATATAGTTACAGTTCCTTGCATTATTCACTTCTCTTGTAAATGCAGATTGCTATCTGGTATTTTGTTTCTTCTATCTGAGGAACTTACTTTAATGTTTCTTGTAGTGCAGATCTGTGTCGCTTTCCCCACCCCCCCAACCCCTCACCTTTTTTTTGGCCTGAAAAAGTCTTTTTTTTAACCTTCATGTTATAAAGATATTTTACTTCAGATTCTATGTTGGTGGCTTCCTACCCACCCCCATTATAAAGGTGTTACTTCATGGTCTTTGAGCTTGCATAGCTTCTAATGGAGAGTCTGCTATCACGTCCACCCCACATCGATGTTTATTATATTATCCCTTCCACGACTTTTAGGATGCTCTCTTTATCACTGTTTTGCAGTAATTTTATTGATGTATCATTTGTCTTTTAAATGTGGTTTCTTTATGTTTCTTCTGCTTGTGCTTTGTTAAACATCTTGGCTCTATGAGTTTATAGTATTTTTTCAAAATTTTAAACCTTGGGCTGAAATTCTTACTCTTTCACCTCTCTTTTGAGATTACACTTACAAATATGCTAGACTACTGATGTTCCGTTTGTTTTCTAAATTCTTCTTTTCTCTCGGTGCTTCAGCTTTAAAATCATTTATTTCTATTGCTGTGTCTTCAACTATTAATCCAATTCAGTGTTTTTCATTTCAGCTATTTTCCCTCTCTAGATGTTGTGCATCTTTATAATACATTCTGTTTTTCTTCTGAACATGTTCATGTTTTTCTTTGTATTTTTTTAACATATGGAGCACATTTTAATAGCTGTTTTAGCATTCTTACCACCTAATTTTATCATCTCTGTCATTACTGGATGTGTTTCTATTAATTGATTTTTTATCTGGCTATGGGTCATATTTTCCTATTTCTTCACAAGCTTGTAATTTTTTAAAGTTATTGTAGTAATATTTATATAATGTAAATTAACAATTTCAAGTGTATAATTCATCATGTTGACCTACCATCAGCTAGAACTGCTATCTAGTTCCAGAACATTTTCATCACTCCAAAAGTAAAACTATACCTTTTAAACAGTCACTATTTATCTCTCCTTCCAGCCCCTGGCAATCACTAATCCTTCTGTTTCTATGAATTTTCATATTCTAAATATTTCATATAAATAGCATCATGCAATGTGACCTTTGTATCTGGCTTCTTTTGTTAAGCATGTTTTCTGTGTTTATCCATGTTGTAGCACATATCAATACTTCATCTATTTTAATGGCTGAATGGAGATGCAGGTTTGATTCCTGGGTCGGGAAGATCCCCAGAAGAGGAAATGGCAACCCACTCCGGTATTCTGGCCTGGGAAATCCTATGAACAGAGGAGCCTAGCGGGCTACAGTCCATGGGGTTGCAAAGAGTCAGACATGACTGAAGAGACTGTACATGGATATTCTATTATATGTGTGTGTGTGTGTGTGTGTGTTAGTTGCTCAGTTGTGTCCAGCTATTTGTGACCCCATGGACTTAGCCCACCAGGCTCATTTCTCTGTCCATAGAATTCTCCAGGCAAGAATTCTGGAGTAAGTAGCCATTTCCTTCTCCAGGGGTATCTTCCCGACCCAGGGATTGAACCCAGGTCTCTTGCATTGCAAGTGGATTCTTTACTGTCTGAGCCACCAAGGAAGCCCATTCTATTGTATGTCTATACCTGATTTATTTGCTTACTTATCAGTTGGACATTTGGATTGTTTCTACCTTTTGGCTACTCTGAAATAGTACTGCTCTGAGCACTTACGCATAAGTTCTGTTTTGAACATCTGTTCTTATTTTTTTTGAGACTGTACCTGGGAGTGGAATTACTGGGTCGTCTGTTAATTCTGTGTTTATCGTAACAGGAACTGCAGTGTTTTTTTTTTTTCCCCCACAACGGCTGAACCATTTTACATTCCATCAGCAGTGTATGAGGGTTCCATTTTCTCTGCATCCTCATCAACACTTGTTATTGTCTGCTTACTCATTGTGGTTTTGACTTGTATTTTTCTCATGAATAATGATGTTGGGCATCTTTTCATATGCCTATTAGTCATTTGTATATTTTGTTTCAGAAATAACTGTTCAAATCTTTTCCTCATGTTAAAATTGTCTTGTCTTTTCTTTGTTCAGTTGTAAAAATATAATAATTGATTTGTCTTTTTTGAGTTGTGAAAAAATTTAAAAATATATTGTGTTCAGTCACTAAGTCATGTTTGAATCTTTGCAACCCCATGGACTATAACCTGCCAGGCTCCTTTGTCCATGGGGTTTTCCAGGCAAGAATACTGGCATGGCATGAGTGCTAAGTTGCTTCAGTCGTGTCCAACTCTGTGTGACTCTATGGACTGTAGCCTGCCAGGCTCCTCTCCAGGCAAGAATACTGGATTGGGGTTGCCATGCCCTTCTTCAGGGGATCTTCCTGACCCAGGGAACGAACCTGTGTCTCTTACATCTCCTGCATTGGCAGGCGGTTTCTTTACCACTAGCACCACTTGGGAAGCCTGTATTGTGGGTATTCAGTTCAGTTCAGTTCAGTTCAGTTGCTCAGTCGTGTCTGATTCTCCGCAACCCCATGAATCACAGCACGCCAGGCCTCCCTGTCCATCACCAACTCCCGGACTTCACTCAAACTCATGTCCACAGAGGATGACCTCAATTAGACATGAAAGTGAAAGTCGCTCACTCGTGTCTGACTCTTTGTGACCCCATGGACAATACAGTCCATGGAATTCTTCTGGCCAGAATACTGGAGTGGGTAGCCTTTCCCTTTTCCAGGGGATCCTCCCAACCCAGGGATCAAACCCAGGTCTCCCACATTTCAGGCAGATTCTTTACCAGCTGAACCACAAGGGAAGCCCCAATTAGACATATTTTCTGAGAAAAGTTTGTATAGTCAAAGCTATGGTTTTTCCAGTAGTCAGGTACAGATGCAAGAGTTGGACCATAAAGAAGGTTAAGCACTAAAGATCTGAAGCTGTTGAATTGTTATGCTGAAGAAGACTCTTGAGAATCCCTTGGATTGAAAGGAGATCAAACCAGTCAATCCTAAAGGTAATCAACCCTGAACATTCATTGGAAGGACTGATGGTGAATCTGAAGCTCCAATACTTTGGTCACCTGTGTGAAGTCTCTACTCAGTGGAAAAAAGCCTGATTCTGAGAAAGACTGAGGGCAGAGGAGAAAGGGGTAACAGAGGATGAGATGGCTGGATGGCATCACCAACTCAATGGACATGAGTTTCAGGAAACTCCAGGAGATAGTGAGGACAGAGAAGCCTGAAGTGCTGCAGTCCCTGGGGTTGCAAATAATTGGACATGACTTAGCAACTGAATAACAACAAGACAGATTAGCTGCAAATGTTTTTCTCCATCTTTGGGTTTTTACTTTCTTTATGGTGTTCTGTGATACACAAGTTTAATTGGCAGGTAGGTTCTTTACTGCTAGTGTCACTTGGGAAGCCCCATGAATATTTACCCCTATGTTTTCTTTTTAGAATTTTATAATTTTAGTTCTTTAGTTTTTAGCTTTAGTTCTTCTTTTAGCTCTTTTCTTTTTGTATATGGTGTGAGCAAGGCATTTTACATGTGAATATCCTGATTTTCATCGCCATTTGTTGAAGAGACTATCCTTTCCCCAAGAGTCTTGGTACCCTTGTTAAAGATCAGTTGACCATAGATGCACAGGTTTATATCTAGGCTCTCATTTTCTGTTACATTTATCTTTATGCCAGCACCACACTGTTTTGATTACTGTAACTTTGTAGTGAATTTTGTACTACTATAACTTTGTAGTTAATTTGATTACTGTAACTTTGGGAAGTATGAGTTCATCTTAGTTCTTTTTCAAGATTGTTTTGGATATTAAGGGTCCCTTGTAATTTGGATCTGCTTTCCCATTTCTGCAGAAATGGCCATTGCATTTTGATAAGGATTGGATTGAATTTGTAGATCCATTTGGGATCTATGAACATGGGATGTCTTTCTATTTATTTAGATCTTTATTAATCTCTTTCACTAACATTTTGTGTGACTGGTAATGTTTGATTGAACGATGAACATTAAGAATTTTATGATATTGAATGTTAGATTTTGTTTTATTCCTTGAAATAATATTTTGATGTGTCTGGCACATGCAGTTACTTGGAAGTAGTCAAATGAGGCTTGCTTTTAAGCTTTTTGAGTGAGGCAGCATGTTTTTGGCCAACTACTTGATGAGACTTTTTTGATGACTTTTTTCAGTGTCTATGTATTATGAGGTCTTTCCTTTGTAGCTGATGGAAATACAAACTGTTGTCAGCCCTGTGTGGGCTTCATACATTTTCAGCCTATTGTTTCACAGTAGTTACTTTTGCAGAGTAAGGTAATTTGTTCTAACCTACATGCAGATCTCCATTCAGTCAAAGACTGAAGAGGACCCTTCTGCCTATCCCTGAATCTGTTTCTCTGTGTAGCATTCTTCTTTTTAAAGTACTGTTCCCTGTTAACTCTGGCCTGTTGATCTTTAACCTTTGTTTCTTGAACTCAGCTAGACCTCTGGGCTCTTTAGGCCCCCATCTGTACTGTGGCCTAAAGACTTTAGGAGCATTCATAGGCTCACCTCATTTGTTTCTCTCTTCTCAGGAATGGTAGTCCTGCACCTTTTATTGTCCGGTTTCTGAAAAATTGGAGTTTTATATATTTCAGCTTCTAGTTATTCAAGGCATTAGGGTTATTACTTCAATATTGTTAGAAGCAGACTTTGTGAATCACTGTATCAAATAAAAGTCAAATTGAGCTTGATATAAAATGAAGAAGAGAACACCTTAATTCTAGTGTAGGCTCTCTCTTTAATAAATTTATCTTAAAAGTTGAATACATCCTTAATGCTAGTTGTTAGTGAGAATTTTTTATTTTTTATTGTGCCATTTTCTAAATAAATTCTAGCTTAATGACATAGTTAATGTCCACAGTGTTATGAATTTTTGTTTCTTTAAACCTTAGAAACATAGTATTCTAATGATGAAAGGCACGTGTGGTAGATGGAAAGGGAGATATGACCTTGAACTCTCTTGCTTCAATTTCTTTGTCTCTAAAGTAAAATAAAATAGTTGTTTTGATACATGTAATATGATATATGTAATGTGATATATGTAATATAGTTTTAGGAGAGTGCCAGTCATATACTAAGTGCTATATGGGTGTGAACCATTATTAGCTGAATCATAATAATTATTTTTATTATCATATGAGGTAATATGGAGGGAATTATATCATGAAATTTAAACCTACAAAAACATTTACATAATTTAGGATCAGTTTATGCCTGGATATATTAATTTTGGATATCCTTGGCATGAAGAGTTGAAGACAGCCCGAACCAGGAGTTTGGGCACGTATAGAGCTTAACAAAGAATTTTGTTTTATGAAACTTTTGTTTGTTAGCTAGCAGACTTTTTCCTCTTTGATCTGTGATGTTATTACTAAAACCATCAATATTGAGAACTGAAAGGAAATTAAGCTGAGATTTTTATGATTGGAAATGAAAAGATATAGCATAGCCATTCACATTTTAAATAGAGGCTCAGAGTTTGTTTAACTTGAAGGATATGGTAGACTTTGGGCAAAAATATATGCTGGTATATATTGGTCTTCACAGTAAATATATTCTAGAAAGTTGCATGTTCATTCAACTTTGGTTCATTAATTTCAATTCCTAGTATCGAGGGAATGGGCTACTAAAAAGAACATGCTTATGGCAAAACCACTACAATATTGTAAAGTAATTAGCCTCCAATTAAAATAAATAAGTTTATATTAAAAAAATAAAAAGAACATGCTTTTGAGATAAAGTGTTCTGTAATAATTGACATTTCTTGATTTATTAGTAAGTGCTCAATTAACATTTTTACCAAATTAATTTTTAAAGCATTTTCCTGTAGGAGCAAGTGTATGTGTGTAGATTGTTCTTGATTTGGAAATAAAA
Source organism: Moschus berezovskii (assembly GCF_049115385.1). NCBI lineage: Eukaryota > Metazoa > Chordata > Mammalia > Artiodactyla > Moschidae > Moschus > Moschus berezovskii. The sequence goes on from NC_142473.1 coordinate 40,194,408, forward strand.
TACTGTTCCTTTTTAGAAGTGGAATTACTAGACTAACTATTGGTAATATAAATATAGCATTAGCTGTCATTTACCAGTCAGGTCCTTGATGCTAAAAAAAATACTCCACTGAGTTCATCACAGTCTTTAATATGTTTGCTGAACAAACTTTTGAATTCTAAGGGTACAGAGCATTGAGGTTACTTTAAAAATTAGTGTTTTTGTTCATGTTATGTTCAGATTAGGTAATATTTCTGTTTTAGCTCAACAGAATTTTAGTGGAGTTGCATATCTGATTCTGAAGTCTTCTTGATTTGCTGTTTCTGGAGCTATTAAAATTCTTAGTCACACTGTTGATTAAAGTGCTCAGGAATTTTTTCCTTGCTAAATTCTGTAGGATAGGTTTGTTCTTGGAGATTTTAAAAAAATCAACCGTTTAACTTAACATTTTGAACTTTACTTGTGAAGTTATGATTTACACCGTTATTTTTATGACTAATACACAATATAAGTTTGCTACTATATCTAGCAGCAGATTTTGGTCTAGTGTGTGAAGTTATTGCACATCAATGGAGACAGATGTTATTTCAATGTTATGTTTTTATTACTAGCTTCTGTTTTTATTAAGGATAATGAAAACGTTGTGTCTGGGCCTGTGAACAAAACGAATGTGACCTTTGATGTGACCCACCTGTTGTGCTTTGACAATTGATAACAGTCCCCTCCTGTGAGGGTGATCTGGAGAATAACGGTATGCCAGCATGATGGAAAATAACATTTGCAAATTTAACTTGCAGATATTGAAATATGCTTGGATCAGATCCTAGACTGAAGTAATGAAAATAACTTACCTATTTTTTTTAATTGGAGCCTAATTACTTTACAATATTATATTGGTTTTGTCATACATTGACATGTATTTTGAGAAAAGAAGATATTAACAGATGTCTGATTCACAGTGCCTTTTTCAGGGTGAATTGTTCCTTACAGAACAAGTTCCTTATAAGTTCCTTATAGACTTGTCCATCTGGTTCCTTAAAATAAATGGCCTTCGAAATCAAAATTTGGCAGTTTTTACAACTGGAAGAATGAGATAATGCCTAGATTGTAGCATTCATTGTTGTCACATTTATAATTAATTTTTTAATATAATTATACAATTTAATTATACATTTATAATTATATACTTATAATTATTTATAAATGTATAAATACATTATGTACATGTATATAGATTATATACATTTATAATTAAAATCACATTTAAAATTAAAGTTTTTATTTAGCATTTAATACCAGTTTTTAAAAAATATCACATGCTTTTTTAAAAAAAAGAAATAAATGGTTTGCTTATTTGATTTTTTTGAGCACGGGTATATATATTAGCTTTTTTTGCTAGACCATGTCTGGCCTGAATTTACCTGGAGAGTGAGTAGTATACGGCTAAAGAACCATATCAGTTTTGCAGATAAATTTAAGGACACCATCATCTGGTAGATATTTTCGCTAGACTGCAAAATGTTCTTTTTCATATTCATTCTTGGGAAGATCCTAGTGATGATGTATTTAGTGTCTGAAAGTTAATGCACTAAGGCTCTGCAATGTACAGGCCAAATACCATCATTATGAAAATCACTGTATTAAAAAAAAATGGACAGTTCTTGGCTTCTGACTTAGGTTAAATATAATCCCTAACTAGTCAGTACTCATCTTAAGTCTTCTGCAGACACCACTCCCTTTTTTAGCAGCTGCATAGACATCAGTACAATGGCTATAGGTTTGTTGATAAGGGTTCCAATGATAGAGTCTTTGTAGAAGGAGGAAAAGAGGGTAGCATTAAGGCTTTAGTTGAAGGTGTGATAGATAATACTCTACTAGTTTTGTGCCTGGCTCTTGGAACTGTTCCTGTCAATACCAGTGGAGTCCTTCTTCTCCTTGAGGTGATAGGGAGTGAGGATCTGGGTCAGGAGGCAGTTTGCTCTTCCGTTTAGTTCAGTTTCTCAGTTGTGTTCGACACATTGCAACCCCATGGGCTGCCAGGCTTCCCTGTCAATCACCAACTCCCAGAGTTTGCTCAAACTCATGTGCATCGAGTTGGTGATACCATCCAACCATCTCATACTCTGTCGTCCCATTCTCCTGCCTTCAATCTTTCCCAGCATCAGGGTCTTTTCTATGGAGTCAGTTCTTTGCATCAGCTGGCCAAAGTATTGCAGCTTCAGTTTCAGCATTAGTCCTTCCAATAAATATTCAGGACTGATTTCCTTTACTATGGACTGGTTTGACCCCCTTCCAGTCCAAGGGACTCTCAAGAGTCTTTTCTAACACCACAGTTCAAAAACATCAATTCTTCGGTGCTCAGCTTTCTTTATAGTCCAACTCTCACATTCATACGTGACTACTGGAAAAACCATAGCCTTGATTAGATGGACCTTTGTTGACAAAGTAATGTCTCTGCTTTTTACTATGCTGTCTAGGTTGGTCATAACTTTCCTTCCAAGGAGTAAGCGTCTTTTAATTTCATGGCTGCAGTCACCATCTGTAGTGATTTTGGAGCCCGAGAAAATAACCTCTCTCAACTGTTTCCACTGTTTCCCCATCTATTTGCCATGAAGTGATGGGACCGGATGCCATGATCTTCGTTTTTTGAATGTGAGATTTTAAGCCAACTTTTTCACTCTCCTCTTTCACTTTCATCAAGAGGCTCTTCAACTGTTCTTTGCTTTCTGCCGTAGGGTGGTGTCATCTGTGTATCTGAAGTTATTGATATTTCTCCTACCAATCTTGATTCCAGCTTGTGATTCATCCAGCCTGGCATTTCACATGATGTACTCTACATATAAGTTAAATAAGCATGGTGACAGTATACAGCCTTAACATACTCCTTTCCCAATTTGGAACCAGTCCATGTAAGATTCTAACTATTGTTTCTTGACCTGCATACAGATTCCTCAGGAGACAGGTAAGGTAGTCTGGTATTTCCATCTCTTTAAGAATTTTTCAGAGTTTGTTGTGATCCACACATTCAAAGGCTTTAGTGTAGTCAATATAGCAGAAATAAATGTTTTTCTGGAATGCTCTTGCTCTTCTGTGATCCAGGGGTTGTTGGCAATTTGATCTCTGGTTCCTCTGCCTTATCTAAAACCAGCTTGAACATCTGGAAGTACACTTTTCATGTACCATTGAAACCTAGCTTGGGGAATTTTGAGCATTACTTTGCTAGTGTGTGAGATGAGTGCAATTTCACAGTAGTTTGAACATTCTTTGGCATTGCCTTTCTTTGGGATTGAAATGAAAGCTGACCTTTTTCAGTCCTGGGCCCACTGCTGAGTTTTCCAAATTTGTTGCCATACTGAATGTAGCACTTTCATAGCATTATCTTTTAGGATTTGACATAGCTCAGCTGGAATTCCATCACCTCCACTAGTTTTGTTCATAGTGATGCTTCCTAAGGCCCACTTCACTTCGCACTCCAGGATGTCTGACTCTAGGTGAGTGATCACACCATTGTAATTATCTGGATCATTAAGATCTTTTTTGTATAGTTCTTCTGTGTATTCTTGACACTTCTTATTATTTTCTGCTTCTGTTAGGTCCATACCGTTTCTGTCCTTTATTGTGGCCATCTTTGCATGAAATGTTCCCTTTGTATCTCTGATTTTCTTGAAGAGATCTCTAGTCTTTCCCATTCTATGGGTTTCCTCTATTTCTTTGCATTGATCACTTAGGAAGACTTCTTTATCTCTCCTTGATATTCTTTGGAATTCTGAATTCAGATGGATATGTCTTTCCTTTTCTCCTTTGCCTTTTGCTTCTCTTCTTTTGTCAGCTATTTGTAAGGTCTCCTCAGACAACCAATTTGCCTTTTTGTATTTCTTTTTTTGGGGATGGTTTTGATCCTGTTCTCCTGTACAGTGTCATGAACCTCCATTCATAGTTCTTTAGGCACTCTATCAGATCTAATCCCTTGAATCTATTTGTTACTTCTACTGTATAATTGTAAATGATTTGATTTAGGTCATACCTGAATGGTCTAGAGGTTTTCCCTACTTTCTTCAATTAAGTTTGAATTTTGCAATAAAGAGTTCATGATCTGAGCTACAGTCAGCTCCCACTTTTGCTTTTGCTGACTGTATAGTTTCTCCATTTTTGGCTGCAAAGAATATAATCAATCTGATTTCGGTATTGACCATCTGGTGATGTATGTGTAGAGTCTTCTCTTGTATTGTTGGAAGAGGGTGTTTGCTATGACCAGTGTGTTCTCTTGGCAAAACTCTGTTAGTCTTCTCCCTGCTTCATTTTGTATTCCAAGGCCTAACTTGCCTGTTACTCCTGGTATCTCTTGACTTCCTACTTTTGCCTTCCAGTCCACTATGATGAAAAGGACATCGTTTTTTGATGTTAATTCTAGAAGGTCTTGTAGGTCTTCATTGAACCATTTAGCTTCAGCTTCTTTGGCCTTTGTGGTTGGGACATAGACTTGGATTACTGTTATATTGAATGGTTTGCCTTGGAAATGAACAAAGATCGTTCTGTTGTTTTTGAGATTGCAAGTACTATATTTTGGATTCTTTTGTTGACTATGAGGGCTACTCCATTTTTTCTAAGGGATTCTTGCCCACAGTAGTAGATATAATGGTCATCTGAATTACATTCACCCATTCCAGTCCATTTGAGTTCACTGATTCCTAAAATGTCGATGTTCACTCTTGCCATCTCCTGTTTGACCACTTCCAATTCACCTTGATTCACAGACCTAACATTTCAGGTTCTTTTGCAATATTGTTTACAGAATTGCACTTGACTTCCATTACCAATCACATCCACAACTGGGTATTGTTTTTGCTTTGGCTCCATCTTTTCGTTCTTTCTGGAGTTATTTCTCCACTCCTCTCTAGTATCATATCGGGCACCTACTGACCTGGGGCATTCATCTTTCAGTGTCATATCTTTTTGCATTTTCATACTCTTCATGGGATTCTCAAGGCAAGAATTTTGAAGTGGTTCACCATTCCCTTTCTCAGCGGACCACATTTTGTCAGAACTCTCCACCATGACCCATCTGTCTTCAGTAGCCCTACATGGCATGACTCATAGTTTGCTCTTGGGACCCCCTTTTAGGACTCAGTGCATATTTTCTTATAGAGACTAGGATATTATTATCTAGTGTTGAACTATGCTGTAAATGAGCTCATATAGGATCTTAACCACTATTAATATAATTTTTTCTTTGTGAAAGTACATTCTAAAGTCTAAGAAGAACTTTTGGAACTAAATCCATTTTGTGTGTTTATATGCTTCCTATAGGAAATACAAGATTTGCTGCATTGCTTTAAAAATGGAAAGACTTTAGAAGTCATCTATTTCACATTCATTTTATAGATGAGGACGAAATTCTGGAAGAAATTTAAGTCTAGTTTGGCTGGAAAAATATCCTGTAGGATTGGGTTTTTAAGACATTAAAGAAAATCAGTTTTATATACAAACTTATTTATTTTAGGTCCCGAGACTCTTGATTTTTAAATTTTTCATGCTTTTATGTGCAGGTCAAAGAATTTTCCTGGTTATTTTGTTATGAGGACCTGTGAATCAGTAACTAATATTATATGATCTGTAGATTAAAAGATAGTGAGACTTATCTTTTCTCCTGTGTTGTTTTATTAGTTGTATCTAAAATAGTGTTAAAAATATTTACGATGGGACTTCCCTGTTGGTCCAATGGTTAAGACTCTGTGTTCCCAAGGCAGGGGATGTGAGTTCCATTCCTGGTTGTGGAACTAAGAGCCACATGCTGTGTGGTTAAAAAAAAAATAATTAAAAAAGAAAAGAATTGATGATTACTCCGAAATAGAATGTGGAAAAAAGAGAAAATATGTTGTGATGGACAAGTCATTGCTTTAAATGGCTCGTTATTGATCCTGAACTGTGCTTTTGATCTGTGGACTGGTATTTTATGTTAATTAAAGTGGACAAGAGAAGAATACATGCTCAGACAATGTAGTGTTATTGGTTTTCAAAAACTGACCATGATTCAAAATTATCTTTGTTTGGAACTGTAGTTTTCAATTTTTGTGTGATTTTTTTTCTTTATATCTGGTAGTATATCAACAAAACCATTTGAAGGAAAAATATGTTTAATTTTAAAGATGACATTTGAACAAATTTGTTGTCACTGAATGATCTATTATTATGATGATGATAGATGGGAAGTTCCCTTTTACATGTCTTTTCTGCTGAAACATGCTCCCTAATAAGTCAAAATAAAAAGTTAGAGATATAATATTATACTGAGGATAAAATTTCATGTTTTCGATGAAGGTACTTTTCACTTTAAACATATTTAAGATGAAAACGTAGCAGCCTTTTTCTATTGCTAGAAAAGAGTTAATAAGCAACTTTCGAGTGTGTTTTTTGCCTTTGACTTAATCAGAATTCAAATCTCAGACTATGGCTTTTCATATCTTAAGATACAAGAGTTTTTTGGTCTTAATTCTCTTCATTGTGCTTTCTGTTAGTCCTCCACCTTACCTAATTTTTAGGAATATACAGTTTTCATTCATCATAGTCACATAACTATGTCACATCTTATCCAGTCTCATGGACTAAATTATGCCCAGAATATCAATATTAAAATATATTCGTTTAGTCTTAAATATTATGTTTCTATTGCAAGGCACTGATATTATATACTTTACATTTATATTGAACTTTTTAATCATTTTTTTGCTGAATAAATATAATCAGTATGCAAAGTATTACATTTTAAACATATACCATATGTAATTTTGTGTCTAAGTATTTTTGATGACATAGGGCATCAATATTAAATGAAAATTTAATTCATTGATTTGATTTCTTTGAAGATACTTCTTTCAGAAATTCATATTTTACTTGTTTTATGTTGAGCAGAATGAAATATTTTCCTCTTACACTTATTGCATCCTTATTTCAGCAATAGGGAAAGCATTCAAAATTTAATTTAAAATGAAATATTTCTCCATAGAATAAACAAAATCTCACCTGCAAAGGGTGATTACTGTTTATAAATTTTAAAAGACCTTTGTAATTTAAAACTGATATCTTTAGGTGCCCAGTGCTAAAAAATATTCATGCATCATGTTTCAAAAGATATTTTAGGATAGTTTTGAACCCTGCTATTGTCTCACTGAGACTAGAAGTTGATACTGAAAATGAATTTCATTTGGACTTAGATTATTCAGCTATATTATGTTTAGATTTGTTTTTATGAAGTAACTTCATTAAATTACTCTAGAATATATGTTGTTAATTAAAAAAATTTGAGTCATGATATACTGTTCATATTCTAAGGAGACTATAGGAACTTCAAGTTTCCTTTTATTATTAACTACTGGTTAATAATACATTACTAGATTGCTGCTGCTGCTGCTAAGTCACTTCAGTCGTGTCCGACTCTGTGTGACCCCATAGATGGAAGCCCACCAGGCTCCCCCCCGTCCCTGGGATTCTCCAGGCAAGAACACTGGAGTGGGTTGCCATTTCCTTCTCCAATGTGTGAAAGTGAAAAGTGAAAGTGAAGTTGCTCAGTCGTGTCCGACCCATAGTGACCCCACAGACTGCAGCCTACCAGGCTCCTCCATCCATGGGATTCTCCAGGCAAGAGTACTTGAGTGACTTGCCATTGCCTTCTCCGACTAGATTGCTACTAGACAATAATTATATATTAAATTCCAGGATTGAATGATTTTTACAGAACCAAGTAAACTTTTATGGTTTTGGAGAATTTAGAGCCCAGTTGCAGATGAGATTAAGGTCATGAGATGATGAGTCAGTTAGTTAACTTTCGTTTGTTTTCTGATCATGCTATGTATTTAAAAAAAACTCAAAGAATAGAGATAGACCCATTCCTGAATAAAGTAGTGTTAACAGAGGGTTCCTTGGGGATTATTTCTAAGACTAATCACTTTTCTAAAAAAAATGATTTGAAGAGAAAGTGTACAGGGAAATCTCTTGTTTTCTTGGAATAAAAAGCCTATTCCAGGCTTTTTCAGGTAGTAAAATGCCAATGAAGAATGAATAATGTACAAAGATATCAAAGGTAGGTTCAGTTCATTCAGTCGCTCAGTCGTGTCCGACTCTTGGCGACCCCATGAACAGCAGCGTGCCAGGCCTCCCTGTCCATCACCAACTCCGGGAGGACACCCAAACCCATGTCAATTGAGTCAGTAACGCTATCCAACCATCTCATCCTCTGTCGTCCCCTCCTCCCTCAATCTATCCCAGCATCAGGGTCTTTTCCAATGAGTCAGATCTTCGCATCAGGTGGCCAAAGTATTGGAGTTTCAACTTCAACATCAGTCCTTCCAATGATAGGTAAATAAGATAAAAATGACGAAACATCTCCTCTTGCCCAAAGTGGAGATTTTTCCCTTTTTTCTTCCTGTTTAATACAAAGACAACAAAACTTTAACTCTTACTTATTGTCTAGAATAAACACAGTTATTTTAGAAGTTTCTGTGTGTTTGTTCCCCCAAATCAGAAGAAATACTGGATATCATCAGGAAAGGTATTAGAAATAAAATACAGCAGAATCTTGTCCATAAGCAAAAGCAATACAGCAACTAAACTAGAAAACCATGTTTGAAAAAATTACATTTACAGAAGGAAATAGAACCAGAAGAAATCCAGAAAAATCATTAGGAAGTATGAGTGAATTCACATCAATAAAGACGAAAAACCTTATAATTTTTTGGAAAGACCATGTGTGAGAGAGGATAGGATGTGAAGAAAGCTGATCGCCGAAGAATTGATGCTTTTGAACTGTGGTGCTGGAGAAGACTCTTGAGAGTTCCTTGGACTGCAAGGAGATCCAACCAGTCCATTCTAGAGGAGATCAATCCTGGGTGTTCATTGGAAGAACTGATGCTAAAGCTGAAACTCCAATACTTTGGCCACCTCATGCGACGAGTTGACTCACTGGAAAAGAGTCTGATGCTAGGAGGGATTGGGGGTGGGAGGAGACGGGGATGACAGAGAATGAGATGGCTGGATGGTATCACCGACTCGATGGACATGAGTTTGAGTGAACTCCGGGAGTTGGTGATGGACAGGGAGGCATGGTGTGCTGTGATTCATGGGGTCGCAAAGAGTCGGACACGACTGAGCGACTGAACTGACCTGAACTGAACTCATAAAAAATATATATATAAATGGAAGATAGTTTTAATTATCACATTAGCTCTCCCTGCTCCCCAAAACCCTGCAATATTCAGTGGTTTAAGCAGTTTACAGTATGAGTTTTGAATTCAAAAGACTTTGATTTATGTCCACGTTGACACAGTTAGTAGCCATGTACACCCATATATACATACATAGACATATATTATATATAAAAATATATGCAGGCTTCCCAGGTGGTGCTAGTGGTTAAAGAACCATCCTGCCAATGAAGAGACATAAGAGATGAGGGTTCGATCCCTCAGTCAGGAAGATCCCCAGAAGGGCATGGCAACCCATCCCAGTATTCTTGCCTAGAGAATCCCATGGATAGAGGAGCCTGGCGGGCTTCAGTCCATAGGGTTGCAAAGAGTTGGACACAACTGAAGTGACTTAGTATGCACACATACACATGTGCACACACACATATATATGTATAAAGGTTATGCTAGTTATGACATACATGAATGGAAATACCTGACACAGTAGAACTCAATAAATGTAGACTGAATTACCATATGTGCCCATATCAAATCCTTCTCTCCAGACTCAGGTTCTTTTAAGGCGAGTTCTCAAACTGGGGTTCATGGATATAAAGTTCATATTATATAAAAATTCTATTCTTTTCTTTGCTAGAACCACTTAATTTCATCCCTTGCTCCCAAGTCAGGACATTTCCAAAGTTTAATCCTTCATTCTATTGTATAACCAGAGCAATATGTTTGCTAAATGCATGGCAAAACATTTTGCCATGATCTTAAATCATATTTATTATTCTTAATTACCTTTAGAGAAGTCTGAAAAATGGTAAGGTTAAGTCAGTTGCGGTTACTATGATTTCTAGGGGAATACATGAACATTTTTACTCAGGTGGTTTAGCAGGAGAACATTTTATTAACAGTAAGGCCTATAATGTATTAAGTAATTAAGGAAGTTATTATTAAAGCAAATGTTTATTGAGCATCCCCTATATGAAAAGGCACTATTAAAATGTTTATGAGATCTTACTGTTTTCATGATAATTATTATGTGTCCAAAAGAACCTGCATTACAGTAGGCAATATTTCTTCTATTTTCATCCCCTGCTTCTAGCCAAGAGGAGGACCTTTATCTGTCTCCACTGTGGTTCCCTTAGGACACAGAATTTTTTTCTCACTTGGTGCAGGGAAGGATACTGTTAGAGCATATTTGATGGGCTACAAGTAGCTGATAGCTATCCTGTCTTCTACCCTCATGTTTTGTCCATCATTATTAGAATCCTATGATTAAGAACTGTCAAGGACACCATTCAGTTCAGTTCAGTTCAGTTCAGTCACTCAGTCATGTCCGACTCTCCGCGACCCCATGAATCACAGCACGCCAGGCCTCCCTGTCCATCACCAACTCCTGGAGTTCACTCAAACTCATGTCCACAGAGTCGGTGATACCATCCAGCCATCTCATTCTCTGTCGTCCCCTTCTCCTTTCCCAGCATCAGAGTCTTTTCCAGTAGTCAACTCGTTGCATGAGGTGGCCAAAGTATTGCAGTTTCAGCTTTAGCATCAGTCCTTCCAATGAACACTCAGGATTGATCTCCTTTAGAATGGACTGGTTGGATCTCCTTGCAGTACAAGGGACTCTCAAGAGTCTTAGAAACTTTTAAATAATTTGTTGTTTAATTTTTAGCTATGGAAATAAGATTTTTATGATAATTTTATGATATTGTCATAAAAGTGAATCATACTCTCATGCTTCTGATGTAGAGTGTCCATTAGTGAGGTTATCATTATCTTTCCCCATGAGTTAAATGATGAGTATTTTTCAGAAAGTAAATATTGAAAAAGAAATATTTTTAAGTTTTAGTGAGGGAGAATATATATATGTACACATACTGTATTTTCGTAAGAAATTAGCATTAACATAAAATAATCTTAAAAATACAAAAATTTTAAATTTAGTTATTATTTTCATATGCTTATAAAAGTTTTGGATTTATTCTTATATATTGCATACATATTATGTTATATATTTTATATACATATATTGTTTGTTTATGTTGAAGAAACATGTGTGTATAATGAAACTTCATTAATGTCAGGTCTGTTTGAGTTAGAAAAGTTTTGACTAATGGACTATTTTAAAGGAATTGGAATTTTATTACTCTTTAAAATAAACATGGTGACACAATCCCAGAATATAAAACATTTTGCCATGATCTGTTGTTAAGTGCAGGCTCTAACTTATTTTAGTGAATAGGTAAAGATAATTAGTATTTATGACACTATATGCTTATATTTAAATCTTGGCTGTTTCAGTTCAGTTCAGTTGCTCAGTCATGTGCGACTCTTTGCAACCCCATGGACTACAGCATGCCAGGCTTCCCTGTCCATCACCAACTCCCAGAGCTTGCTCAAACTCATGTGCATTGAGTCAGTGATGCCATCCAGCCCATCTTATCCTCTGTCGTCCCCTTCTCCTCCTGCCTTCAGTCTTTCCCAGCATCAGGGTCTTTTCCAATGAATCAGTTCTTCACATGGTGGCCAAAGTATTAGAGCTTCAGCTTCAGCATCAGTCCTTTCAGTGAATATTCAGGACTGATTTCCTTTAGGATTGACTGGTTTGATCTTCTTGTAGTCCAAGGGACTCTTAAGAGTCTTCTCAAACACCACAGGTCAAAAACATCAGTTCTTCAGCGCTCAGCTTTCTATATATAGTCCAACTTTCACATCCATCCATGACTACTGTATAAACCATAGCTTTGACTAGACGGACCTTTGTTGACAAAATAATATCTCTGTCTTTTAATATGCTGTCTAGATTGGTCATAGCTTTTCTTCCAAGGAGCAAGCTCTTTTGATTTCATGGCTGCAGTCACTATCTGCAGTGATTTTGGAGCCCAAGAAAATAAAGTCTTATCACTGTTCTATCGTTTCCCCATCTATTTGCCACGAAGTGATGGGACCGGATGCCATGATCTTAGTTTTTTGGATGTGGAGTTTTAAGCCAACTTTTTCACTCTCCTTATTCACTTTCATCAAGAGGCACTTTAGTTCTTCTTTGCTTTCTGCCATAAGGGTGGTATCATCTGCGTATCTGAGTTATTGATATTTCTCCTGGCAGTCTTGATTCCAGCTTGTGCTTCATCCAGCCTGGCATTTTCCATGATGTATTCTGCATATAAGTTAAATAAGCAGGGTGACAATATACAGCTTTGATGTACTCCTTTCCCAATTTGGAACCAGTCTGTTCTTCCATGTAAGATTCTAACTGTTGCTTCTTGACCTGTATACAGATTTCTCAGGAGGGAGGTCAGGTTATCTGGTATTCCCATCTCTTTAATAATTTTCAGAGTTTGTTGTGATCCACACAGTCAAAGGCTTTTGTGTCATCAATAAAGCAGAAGTAGATGTTTTTCTGGAGCTCTTGCTTTTTCTATGATCCAGTGGCTGTTGGCAATTTGATCTCTGGTTCCTCTGCCTTTTCTAAATCCAGCTTGAACATCTGAAAGTTCACGGTTCATGTACTGTTGAAGCCCTAGCATGGAGAATTTTGATCATTACTTTGCTAGCATGTGAGATGAGTGCGATTGTGTGGTAGTTTGAACATTCTTTGGCATTGTCTTTCTTTGGGATTGGAATGAAAACTGACCTTTTCCAGTCCGGGGCCACTGCTGAGTTTTCAAAATTTGCTGGCATATTAAGATCACAGCCTTGTCTAACTCAATGAAACTGTGAGCCATGCCATGTAGGGCCACTGAAGATGGATGGTTCATGGTGGAAAGTTCTGACAAAACGTGGTCCACTGGAGAAGGGAATGGCAAACCACTTCAGTATTTAAATCTTATCACTTTAATCAAAGGATCATTTGATGTCCTTAAAGACTGTGGCACATTGTTTTAGATAAATTTATTTCTGCTTGAGGTCTGAGGAGGTGGGTATCAGCTCATAGTATTCTCTTGTATTCCTGATTGGATTTTAATATATTTGGCATATATTCTTCCTTTTGTGATTTGAACTTGTATATATTTCATTGCTTCACTGAAAATCTTCTCACCTTCTCTTTTCAATTTTTTTTGGTTGTTTCCAAAGGAGAAGAGTTAAGCAAAATTGCTTTTACTGCTTCATCTTTGACCAGAATTCTGAATTGCCTCTTAAAAAGATATTAATAAATATATCCTCTACTCCTTTTAAGTCAGTTAAACATTTCCTAACATTTATTATCTGGTATGTGTTAAGACTTGATTAATGAGCTTTATATAACTATTATCTCTCATACTCTTAAAAATCCTCTGTGTTTTCAGTATTATCTCAGAAATCCAAGATTTAGAGAAATTAAGTGAATTGTCCCAGGTGATGCAACAGAAGCTCCAGGATTGAAATTCAGATCTATTGGACTCCAAACTGTATTTTTTCTGCTATGCTGCAACTAGCTCTTGTCTGAAAGTGAAAGTCACTCAGTCATGTCTGACTCTTTGCGACCCCATGGAGCATATAGTCCAGGGAATTCTCCAGGCCAGAATACCGGAGTGGGTAGCTGTTGCCTTCTCCAGGGGATCTTTCCAACCCAGGGATCGAACCCAGGTCTCCTGCATTGCAGGCAGATTGTTTACCAGATGAGCCACAAGGGAAGCCCAAGAATACTGGAGTGAGTAGCCTATCCCTTCTCCACTGGAACTTGCTGACCTGGGAATCAAACTGGGGTCTCCTGCATTGCAGTTGAATTCTTTGCTAACTGATCTATCAGGGAAACCCAGCTCTTGTCTATATAACCACAAATTTTGAATAAGAGATTTTATGCGTGTTTCATCATTAGATTTTTTTCACTGCCACCTTTTGGCTAATTTGAATTTGATAAGTGCATCTATATATATCATCTACCCATACATATTATTAATAATAATAAGTTCATAGATTTACCTTGATGAATTATGTCTGAGTATGCATAGATACACACTATATTAGTAAACATATTCTCCCATTTGGGTTATCTGTCAGAGTAACCAATGGAACTTTAGGTTGAAGTACCACCAACTAGAATAATCCACTGGTGTCTGAGCACAAAGAAAATAATATTTTTGAGATAGATTATTCATGTACCAATTCATCTTATTCTAATTAGTCTATCATGTGATTTATTTGACCTTCTGAATTGCAAAAAAATATTCAAAACCACCTTAGGTAAACATACATTACCATTGTATTGGAAGATTATGAATGGTGAGCAATATAGCAACATGAAGGAAAAAGTATGTATGGGGTGAAGAAGAGAAAAATTAGGCTCAGGTTGTACAGACAGCTGTTTTCTTTTCACATCTGGGCAATGATCTGCTTGTCTTGTTTTAAAAATAATTTCCTCATTGTGTTATAGAGTAACAGAGTCTTCAGATATACACAAACAAAGCAGCAAGGCATACTTGTCAGAGGCTTACTTATTAATAACAGCAATGGTGGCACTACTTAGAGATGGTTTGCCTTTTCTCCAGTAGCATGTTTTGACTATCTGTTATGGAGGTCTGCTGTAAGATTCTTCAGGTTTATTGTAAGTACTAATTTACTTTGGCACCTCTGCAGCTTTAACTACTACTTACCTGATGGTTAGAAAGTTTTCTGTTGGCATAATGTATTTAATCAGTTTTAACTTCTTGAATTAAAAATATCAACAATAACAACTAGAACTTACATTCCTATCATTGGGTATTAATATTTCAAATAGGATTACAGTTCTGGTAGAAATTGTCAGGTAGAACAGATCATGATCTGTAGCCCCAAAGATATGACTCAGATGAAAAATGACTCCTTAAATATGTTGAGAGCAATTGATTCAGATGCATCAAGGATGGCAAGGTTTTTTTTTTTTGTTTGTTTTTAATTTAAAAAGCACTTGTGCTGCCTGTAAGCTAGTGATCACCAGTCTCAAAAGAGGTACTGTAGTAAATACATGGTAATATTCAGGCAACTATGAAAAAGCTGGGTGTGCACATTTAAGGGAAAGGGAAACACCCCAGTGCTTTTCTTATGGCCTATGAAATCAGAGTCTAAGTTTTTTCCCCTGAGGCAAGCTATTTGTATAAGTGCTCTTGCCTGGAGAAGTGCTATCCATTTCTTTTCCTATTTTTCAGTTCCTTGGGTTCTCATTCACACATCTCTTTGTTGTGTTTATTCCTGCGTTATCTCTCCATAAGTCTGTTTCCGCAGATGTTTCTTTCTTTCTTACTACCTTCACATCTTCCTATTTCACTTAGAAAAGTTAGTTATCAGAATCTTTAAAACTAATACTGGTTTTACACAGCTACAGATCCCATCCCATTGACTTAATGCATATAACTTGACAAAGAAAAACAGGGTGTGAGTGTGGGGTGAGTCTAAGAATATGTGCCTTGGAATTGTGTATTCCTGTATCAGGACCCTAACCATCCATTCACACATCCTCAGAATACTTCTGGACAGTTCACATTACTTCTTTGAGTCACAGCTTTCGAAATGATAGAGATAATGCTTTTCTTACTAGGTTGGTGTAAGATATAAGTGAGATAGCTTATGTAAAGAACAGTTAGTACAATGACTAAATCATAATAAATGTGGCACATGGTGCATGTGTGCCTGCCGAGTTGTTTCAGTTGTGTCCGACTCTTTGTGACCCAATGGACTGAAGCCTTCCAGACTCCTCTGTCCATGGGTTTCTTCAGGCAAGAATACTGGAGTGGATTGCCATGCCCTCCTCCAGGGGATCTTCCCGACCCAGGGATTGAACTCACGTCTCTTATGTCTCCTGCATTGGCAGGTGGGTTCTTTACCACTAGTGCCACCTGGGAACCCCGTGGCATATGGTACTGTTGATCAAAATTATTTATTCCTTCACTTCTTGTGAAGTGCTTCCCTGGTCGCTCAGCTGGTAAAGAATCTGCCTGCAATGCAGGAGATCCTGGTTTGATTCCCAGGTCGGGAAGATCTGCTGGAGAAGGGATAGGCTACCCACTCCAGTATTCTTGGGCTTTCCTGTGGCTCAGTTGGTAAAGAATCAGCTTGCAGTGTGGGAGACCTGAGTTTGATTCCTAGGTTGGGAAGATTCCCCAGAGAAGGCAATGGCTACCCACTCCAGTATTCTGGCCTGGAGACAGTGGAGCAGATTTGAATCTGACTCAGTCTAGAGCATAGACACAGAAGCTGACCTCCTTCTAGCAACATATAATATGACCAGAAAAATAAAGCTTTTTTGTTATTAAACCACTATGATCTGGAGGAGCTGTGCAGTATACAGCCATCTATTGGTATCTGTGGAGGGTTGGTTTCAGGTCCTATCACAAATACCAAAATCCATGGATATTCACGTCCCTTATAAGAATGGCATAGTGTGTATATAATCAGTGCTCATACTCCCATATACTCTAATCTCTGGAAAGCTTATAATACCTAATACAATATAAATGCTATGTAGATAGGTGCTGGCCGGTGGAAAATTCACATTTTTCTTTTTGGAACTTTCTGAAATTAAAAAAATAATTGTAATTCTTTGTTAGTTAAATTCACTGATGCAGAACCCACAGATACAAAGGACCAACTGTAATATCATTTGCTACCAATTTCTGTATTTTTCAGCTGTGCTGTAGTTACAAAGAATTCCAAAGTCACAATGGCTTACAGTAATGAAGGTTGGTTTTTCAGTCATGGTCTTCAGATTGGCTGTGGCTGTTCTTGTCTCTGTCTGGCCACATGCCATTTCAATTTGTGATCCAGGTTGAAGGAACAGCCTCTATCTGGGACATGCTATTTGCATAGCAGAGGCCAGGAGTACGAAAGACTGAACAAAACTATGTAGGTGGAAATAAAGCTTCCATAAGGATACAGCATATTGTGTTGGCCAAGTCACTTGTCCAAGCCTGACAACGGGGCAAGGAAATATACTCCATCTAATGGGAGACACTGGAAGTCATATGTCAAAAACTGGAAATAGTTGGGAACATAATATAACCATCTACAGTAGGGTTTCCAAATGTTGGATTTCTTCTGTCTTCAGTATTTCTCTTTTCATCCTAGGACTGCTGAACAGTATAAAATGTAATACATATGGGAGAGGTAATAGATGAATTTCATTTAGGGTGGAAATGTTGGAGCAAGTTTCAGCTGAAGGTACAATGGCAACAAAAAAGAATATCGAAAACAGTTAAGTATCAGGAAGTGTGTTGGATCCATGCAGATTGAATATGATTCCCAGAAAGCATCGGGGATCTTGGAAATGTAATTTTATGATGCTGTTGTGTTTCCAGGATTCTAAACTTGGCTATAGGAGTGACCCTTTTTTTGGACTAATTACCTGGGTTGATTTTTTTACCATCTTCAGTGCTCTAGGAATTTTTATAAGCCTCTTTAAAGTAACTGAGAAGCCAGTCAGGATACTGCAATGAGCAGGTGATATCTGTATTATAGTTGTTGCCCCTAAATGAAAAGTCCCTTTGGCCATTGGAGCTGCTTCTTTGGATTGGCATCCACTGTACTTGGAAATGAAAGCTCATTTAAAAAGTGTTTTGTCTATTATATAACCTGCTGGAGTTTTCTTTCCCTACATTTATGCATGTCTGTCGGGGGTCAGAGTGTTCTAAAAGGTGTCTGGGGTAAATTTGAACTTAATGCCATATTTAAATTCATTCCATGACCTTAATTTCTCTTCTGTGTTCTATGTCTCTATTTTCTTGTCACTTAGTATCTGAGTCTTATTTTAAGGAACTGGACACAGGAGAAGATGCATTAACATTCAGATCAGTTCAGTTCAGTCACTCAGTTGTGTCCAACTCTTTGCCACCCCATGGACTGCAGCATGCCAGGCTTCCCTATCTGTCTATCACCAACTCCCAGAACTAACTCAAATTCATGTCCATTGAGTCGGTGATGCCATCTAACCATCTCATCCTCTGTCATCCCCTTCTCTTCCCGCCTTCAATCGTTCCCAGCATCAGGGTCTTTTCCAACGGGTCAGTTCTTTTCATCGGGTGGCCAAAGTATTGGAGTTTCAGCTTCAGCATCAGTCCTTCCAATGAATATTCAGGACTGATTTTCTACAGGATGGACTGGTTTGATCTCCTTGCAGTCCAAGGTACTCTCAAAAGTCTTCTCCAACACCACAGTTCAAAAGTATCAATTCTTCAGTGCTTAGTTTTCTTCACGGTCCAGCTCTCACATCCATATATGACTACTGGAAAAGCATAGGGTCGGGAAGGTCTGCTGGAGAAAGGGTAGGCTGCCTACTCCAGTATTCTTGAGCTTCCCTTGTGACTGAGCTGGTAAAGAATCTGCCTGTAATATGGGAGACCTGGGTTCAATCCCTGGGTTGGTAAGATCCCCTGGAGAAAGGAAAGACTACCCACTCCATATTCTGGCCTGGAGAATTCCATAGACTGTACGGTCCATGGGGTTACAAAAAGTCGAACATTCAGATAAATTAGTACATTTAAAATTTAGTATCATATCATGAAATTTGGAAGGGAGGTTTTCTTTAAGAAGTGTAGCCTATTGAATAGAATGTGGAAGACATGATTAATTATAAGTTAGGTATTTTCATCCAACTCAGTGAAAATGAAAGCTTTTTTATATGATTTCTCTTCTTTCATCCTCATTTTCTCAAAATTCAGCAAGCAGAGGAGATCAATAGTCTTCCCCTCCTTTTCTTACTGGAATATGTACTAGTAGATCTGAAAACACTTTTCCTTCAGAAGAAAGGTACAGGTATTCCTTGGCAGTCCAATGTTAGGACTCCATGCTTCCACTTCAGGGTGCATTGGTTTGATCACTGGTCAGATTCTGCAAATCAAGTGGTGTGCACCCCCCCTCAAAAAAAAAAAAAAAAAAGAAGGAGAAAGATGCAACAAGAATTTCATTAGTGATATAAGCGTAAAGGGGAGGTCTGCTTAGATGTGAATAATTTTTGCCTTCAATGATGAATTTACTTTCCTGTCCAGCTTTTGAAAGATAATGGCTTATGTTCATTAATTGAATTCGAGAAGTAGAAAGAGGTTTTTAGAAAGACAGATACACTTCTTTTGCCATGGAAAATGATTGAAAAAGTTTCTATTGTTATTTTTGAAATAAAGGACATGAGTACAACTTTTACAATTTTTTCTTAAACGGTTGCCAATGATTGCAAAAGACAAGATGCTATGATCTGACACACAGTTCAGTTCAGTTCAGTTCAGTCGCTCAGTCGTGTCCGACTCTCCGCGACCCCATGAATCACAGCACGCCAGGCCTCCCTGTCCATCACCAACTCCCGGAGTACACTCAAACTCATGTCCACAGAGTCGGTGATGCCATCCAGCCATCTCATTCTCCGTCGTCCCCTTCTCCTCCCGCCCCCAACCTTTCCCAGCATCAGAGTCTTTTCCAGTGAGTCAACTCGTCTCATGAGGTGGCCAAAGTATTGGAGTTTCAGCTTCAACATCAGTCCCTCCAATGAACATCCAGGATTGATCTCCTCTAGAATGGACTGGTTGGATCTCCTTGCAGTATAAGGGACTCTCAAGAGTCTTCTCCAACACCACAGTTCAAAAGCATCAATTCTTCGGCGATCAGCTTTCTTCACAGTCCAACTCTCACATCCATACATGACCACGGGAAAAACCATTGCCTTGACTAGACAGACCTTGGTCGGCAAAGTAATGTCTCTGCTTTTTAATATACTATCAAGGTTGGTCATAACTTTCCTTCCAAGGAGCAAGCGTCTTTTAATTTCATGGCTGCAATCAGCATCTGCAGTGATTTTGGAGCCCAAAAAAACAGAGTCTGACACTGTTTCCACTGTTTTTCCATCTATTTCCCATGAAGTGATGGGACCAGATGCCATGATCTTTGTTTTCTGAATGTTGAGCTTCAAGCCAACCTTTTCACTCTCCTCTTTCACTTTCATCAAGAGGCTTTTGAGTTCCTCTTCACTTTCTGCCATAAGGGTAGTGTCATCTGCATATCTGAGGTTATTGATATTTCTCCCAGCAATCTTGATTCCAGCCTGTGCTTCTTCCAGCCCAGCGTTCCTCATGATGTACTCTGCATATAAGTTAAATAAGCAAGGTGACAATATACAACCTTGACGCACTCCTTTTCCTATTTGGAACCAGTCTGTTGTTCCATGACCGGTTCTAACTGTTGCTTCCTGACCTGCATACAGGTTTCTCAAGAGGCAGGTCAGGTGGTCTGGGATTCCCATCTCTTTCAGAATGTTCCACAGTTTATTGTGATCCACACAGTCAAAGGCTTTGGCATAGTCAATGAAGCAGAAATAGATGTTTTTCTGAAACTCTCTTGCTTTCTCCATGATCCAGCGGATGTTGGCAATTTGATCTCTGGTGCCTCTGCCTTTTCTAAAACCTGCTTGAACATCTGGGAGTTCACGGTTTACATACTGCTGAAGCCTGGCTTGGAGAATTTTGAGCATGACTTTACTAGCATGTGAGATGAGTGCAATTGTGCGGTAGTTTGAGCATTCTTTGGCATTGCCTTTCTTTGGGATTGGAATGAAGACTGACCTCTTCCAGTCCTGTGGCCACTGCTGAGTTTTCCAAATCTGCTGGCATATTGAGTGCAGCACTTTCACAGCATCATCTTTCAAGACTTGAAATAGCTCAACTGGAATTCCATCACCACCACTAGCTTTGTTCGTAGTGATGCTTTCTAAGGCCCACTTGACTTCACATTCCAAGATGTCTGGCTCTAGGTCAGTGATCACATTATCGTGACTATCTTGGTCGTGAAGGTCTTTTTTGTACAGTTCTTCTGTGTATTCCTGCCACCTCTTCTTAATATCTTCTGTTTCTGTTAGGTCCATACCATTTCTGTCCTTTATCGAGCCCATCTTTGCATGAAAATTTCCCTTGGAATCTCTAATTTTCTTGAAGAGGTCTCTTGTTTTTCCTATTCTGTTGTTTTCCTCTATTTCTTTGCATTGATCACTGAGGAAGGCTTTCTTATCTCTCCTTGCTATTCTTTGGAACTCTGCATTCAGATGCTTATATCTTTCCTTTTCTCCTTTGCTTTTCGCCTCTCTTCTTTTTACAGCTATTTGTAAGGCCTCCTCAGACAGCCATTTCGCTCTTTTGCATTTCTTTTCCATGGGGATGGTCTTGGTCCCTGTCTCCTGTACAATGTCACGAACCTCCATCCAGCATAACAAATATTTCCCTCCATTCATCATAAGAATGTGTCTATTCTTTCCTTAGCTATGATTTTTCAGGGTGAAGTTTGTTTGCATAATGCTTCCATATTTAAATTCAAAAGCATATGACAGAGCTCCTGATATGCAGAGCACTCTTCTAGGCTGTGCATGTAAAATTAAAATGAAAGAGACAAGTCTTCTCCTCTTGATGAACTTACAGCCTAGTGAGACAACAGATATTACATAAATTATTGCAATATATGTCTCCAAGCAAAATATATAGCCCATACCATCCACATGCTGAGGAATGAGAGATTAACTCCAACTCCAGTTGGAAAACAACTCTCAGGAGGACTTTGTGAAGGAAGTAGCATTTGTATTCAACTGGTAGAGGTGGAGAGGAGTGGAATTCCACTTGTTTTGAGGAAAGAACATGATCAAAGGGCTGAAGGTGGAAAATGCAATTCAGTTTGGGAAAGCAAGAAACAGTCCTTTTTGACTGAAGTTTTGCCTGTGTTCAAGATGAGGAAGCTGTGAAGGAAACTGTGGTCAGTTTTATGAATCCCTTGAATAAAATAGCAAAGATTTTGGTCTTTATGCTTGAAGGGTAAATTAGACCCAAATAGATTTTGAGCATAGTAGTGATATGATCATATCTTTATTTAAGGGAGATAACTGAAAAGATTATGGATGGTGTGAGCAATGAATTAACAGAAGAGATTAGAATTCGAGATCTCAATTAGGGTGTTTAGAAGTTCAGATGAGAGACAATAAGGGCTTAGTCGAGGGCAGTTAGAGGGAATAGGAAGGAGTTAAAAAGTTAGAAGATCATTTTGAACATGGCATAAATAATGATAAATATTTCATTTGAAAATAAAATAATTTAATGACAGATTAATTTCTGTACTCAAGATGCATTTTCTAGATATTATTCACATGATCTGACAACCAACTGGTTATTTGGGAATAATTTTAGCACGCTATTTTAAATTACCTCAGCCACAGTAGAAATTATTTTCTTCAGTCTTCGGTGGTGCCTGGTGTCTGATGTGGCCATCAGCTTCCGTTCTGGTACTGCAGGTCTAATCTGTCTAGGTGTAAAATCTACAGGGTTTATTGAAACTACTTTGCTAGCATGTCTGGCTCTTCTTAAAGCTCATGTAAGAATGAAAGTCAAAGTATTTTGAATGGTTATAACAAGATCTTGATCGAAGAATTTTATATTTTTGAAGAATTTTCACTTTCATCATATCATATCCATTCTTTCAACAACCTTGACATAATAAATATTACATATACACATTTTATTTTAATTTCTATTTTTTTAAGTTATGGATGTATGATAGCACATTTACAGGAGGCTTGGAAAATACAGAACAAGGTTACATATAGTTCCACTAAATATTATAATTTTTTAAAGTAGATAAATTAAGATTCTTAGTTGGAGTTTCAATATCAAACTCTCAAAAATTAATGGAGTGAATATGCAGAGAAGTAGAAGGTTGTAGTAGACCTGAAAATCACTGTGAACCAATTCAACATAATTAAGATTTATACAATTTTCACACAACAGTATGATACAAATTCTATTCAAGTTCCCATAGACTGTAAATTGAGAGACACTGGAACATATGCAGGTACATAGAACAAGGTGCAAAAATTTCATGGTCTAAAAGTATTGAAATCATACAGTCTGTTCTCTTATCACTGTGGAATTATGTTAGAAATCAGTATCAAAAGATATATGAAAATAAACCATATATTTTCAAGTACAGTGTGACATTTACTGAGAGAGACTTTCTATTTAGCCATCACAAGCCTCAATAAAGTTAGACTGAAAAAAGAGAAAACACAGAGGGTGATTGCAGAGAAAAAAGCATTTAAATGAGAAATCAGTATCAAAATGAGAAATTAATATTAAAGGTATTTTAAACAAAATCCCATGTGTTTGGAAATTAAATATCCACTTTTAAATGATGGGTGTACTGAAGCTATAGGAAGGAAAACAAGAAAATATTTGTAATAGAGTAAATGTGAAAAGAAAATTTATCAAAATTTGTTGCATGCAACTGAAGGTGCTCAGTGCAATTGAATACAATGTGGAGTCTTGAATAAAGTATGAAAACAGAGTAGACACTAGCATAAAATTTTTTGATATTTGAACAAAATCTGTACTTTTTAGTTAATAATACTGTCAGTCAGTTCAGTTCAGTTCAGTACAGTCGCTCAGTCGTGTCCGACTCTCCGCGACCCCATGAATCACAGCACGCCAGGCCTCCCTGTCCATCACCAACTCCCGGAGTTCACTCAAACTCATGTCCACAGAGTCGATGATGCCATCCAGCGATCTCATTCTCTGTCGTCCCCTTCTCCTCCCGCCCCCAACCTTTCCCAGCATCAGAGTCTTTTCTAGTGAGTCAACTCGTCGCATGAGGTGGCCACAGTATTGCAGTTTCAGCTTTAGCATCAGTCCTTCCAATGAACACCCAGGATTGATCTCCTTTAGAATGAACTGGTTTGATCTCCTTGCGGTACAAGGGACTCTCAAGAGTCTTCTCCAACACCACAGTTCAAAAGCATCAATACTTCGGCGATCAGCTTTCTTCACAGTCCAACTCTCACATCCATACATGACCACGGGAAAAACCATAGCCTTGACTAGATGGACCTTTGTTGGCAAAGTAATGTCTCTGCTTTTTAATATGCTATCTAGGTTGGTTATAACTTTCCTTCCAAGGAGTAAGCATCTTTTAAATTCATGGCTGCAATCAGCATCTGCAGTGATTTTAGAGCCCCCCAAAAATAAAGTCTGACACTGCTTCCACTGTTTCCCCATCTATTTCCCTTGAAGTGATGGGACAAGATGCCATGAGCTTTGTTTTCTGAATGTTGAGCTTCAAGCCAACCTTTTCACTCTCCTCTTTCACTTTCATCAAGAGGCTTTTGTGTTCCTCTTCACTTTCTGCCATAAGGGTGGTGTCATCTGCATATCTGAGGTTATTGATATTTCTCCCAGCAATCTTGATTCCAGCTTCTGCTTCTTCCAGCCCAGCGTTCCTCATGATGTATTCTGCAGAGAAGTTAAATAAGCAGGGTGACAATATACAGCCTTGACGTACTCCTTTTCCTATTTGGAACCAGTCTGTTGTTCCATGTACGGTTCTGACTGTTGCTTCCTGACCTGCATACAGGTTTCTCAAGAGGCAGGTCAGGTGGTCTGGGATTCCCATCTCTTTCAGAATGTTCCACAGTTTATTGTGATCCACACAGTCAAAGGCTTTGGCATAGTCAATGGAACTCTCTTGCTTTCTCCATGATCCAGTGGATGTTGGCAATTTGATCTCTGGTGCCTCTGCCTTTTCTAAAACCTGCTTGAACATCTGGGAGTTCACGGTTCACATATTGCTGAAGCCTGGCTTGGAGAATTTTGAGCATGACTTTACTAGCGTGTGAGATGAGTGCAATTGTGCGGTAGTTTGAGCATTCTTGTTTTCTAAGGCCCACTTGACTTCACATTCCAAGATGTCTGGCTCTAGGTCAGTGATCACGTTATCGTGACTATCTTGGTCATGAAGATCTTTTTTGTACAGTTCTTCTGTGTATTCTTGCCACCTCTTCTAAATATCTTCTGCTTCTGTTGCTAAGTCACTTCAGTCGTGTCCGACTCTGTGCGACCCCATAGACGGCAGCCCACCAGGCTCCCCCGTCCCTGGGATTCTCCAGGCAAGAACACTGGAGTGGGTTGCCATTTCTTTCTCTGCTTCTGTTAGGTCCATACCATTTCTGTCCTTTATCGAGCCCGTCTTTGCATGAAATGTTCCCTTGGAATCTCTAATTTTCTTGAAGAGATCTCTTGTTTTTCCTATTCTGTTGTTTTCGTCTATTTCTTTGCACTGATCACTGAGGAAGGCTTTCTTATCTCTCCTTGCTATTCTTTGGAACTCTGCATTCAGATGCTTATATCTTTCCTTTTCTGCTTTGCTTTCACTTCTCTTCTTTTCCCAGCTATTTGTAAGGCCTCCTCAGACAGCCATTTTGCTTTTTTGCATTTCTTTTCCATGGGGATGGTCTTGGTCCCTGTCTCCTGTACAATGTCACGAACCTCCGTCCAGAGTTCATCAGGCACTCTATCAGATCTAGTCCCTTAAATCCATTTCTCACTTCCACTGTATAATCATAAGGGATTTGATTTAGGTCATATCTGAATGGTCTAGTGGTTTTCCCTACTTTCTTCAATTTAAGTCTGAATTTGGCAATAAGGAGTTCAATAATACTGTATCACTTGTTAATTTTCTGTTGTTTTCTTTTTCTTTTCTTTTTTTTTTAACAACATAGTATTTGTATTCTCAGAATTGGGTTAAAGTTTCAAGCCTCATTCAATTTTTTAAAAAATCATTGCAATAATAAATTTTCTAGACGTTTAACTGTAATACTAGATGCCAAAATACATGAAACTGTATCAAAATTTTGAGTGAATATAAATTAGAAATCTAGCATTCTATTCATACTAAGTCAAATAAATGGAATAAAAATGTCAAACTTTTTTAGCTAGGCAACAATTCATACATTTTCTAAAATATATATATTATATATACTATATAGATATATATTAAAAGCTTTTCTACTATGCTTGATAAAGGCTTGAGAAAGAACAACAACAAAAAAACAGTGAAATTGGAATATGTAAACTAAATGAAATGAGAGCAGTGAATATGAAATAGAAAAAGTGAAACAAACTAGATGAAAATAAAAGGTTTAAAACATCTTTAGAAAGAACATAGCTGCTCGTTAGAAACACATCTGGAGATTTGGAGAAAATAGCAATATCTGGGCATGTGTATTCTTCAAAACATTTAAAGATAATACTGTCATGCATCTGGAGTTTGAAAAGTGATTACAAGTTTTTCTATTAAATGGTGGTTTTAGTGATACAGAGTTCTATTATTTTCTATTGATCAATCATGATGCTATGGCATTAAGTGAATAATAATTGCATTATCACAATAGTAACAAATGTTTATCAGTTTTCACAATCAATAATCAGACAAAAAATAAAAAATAATTACAGTTGCAAGCCATAGTGGAAACATGATTAATGTAGCAATATAAAATAATTAGATACAATTTGGGGTGTTAAGTAGAGTGATGGGTAAGTAGGTGGAAATGCATACCCTCATATGTTCTCATCAGCCCAGCCAGTGTATGTCTTTTGGTTGATGCATTTAATCCATTCACAGTTAAGATGATTGTCGATATTTATGATCTTATTACCAATTGGGTTTAATTGTTATAGGTCTTTTCCTTCTCTTGTGTTTCCTGACTAGAAAAATTCTTTTAGTATTTGTTGTAAAGCTGGTTTGGTGGTGCTGAATTCTCTTAAATTTTGTTTCTCTGTAAAGGTTTTGATTTCTTCATCAAATTTGAACAGTCTTGCTGAATAGAGTGTTCTTGGCTGTAGGTTCTTCTTAGACTGTCTTCATTTTTTTTTTCCACTCCTTTTTTTCTATATTCTATTCTGTGGCAGTGATTTCCAACGTTCTGTCCTCCAAGTCACTTATTTGTTCTTTTACATAAGTTATTCTGCTATTGATTCCTTCTAGTGTATCATTCATCTCTGCTTGTTTGTTCTTTAGTTCTGCTAGGTCTTTGGTAAACATTTCTTGCATCTTCTCAATCTTTGCCTCTGTTCTTTTCCCAAGATCCTGGTCAACTTCACTATCATTATTCTGAATTATTTTTCTGGAAGGTTGCATATCTCCACTTTATTTGGCTGTTTTTCTGGGATTTTGTCTTGTCCCTTCATCTGGGACAAAGCCCTCTGCTTTTACATCGTGGTTAACTTTTTGTGGTGTAGTTTTGGTTCTAGCTGCTGCTGTAGTTTGTGGTTCTTCTTGCTTCTTTTTTCTGCTCTTACATGCTATACATTTTAAAAGCTTGGGAAAACAGAAATAATAAGATTAAATGACATTTCTAAAATTACACAGAGTTAGTATAGAGAAAGGAAGAGTGCTTGACTTTGGACTATTAGCCACTGTTGTGTACTAGTGTTACTCTTCTCTTACTAGTTTCCCTTTTGTGTGACTCAGTTTTAGTAAAATAACTATGCATAGATATCCCAGTCAACTCTTCCATTCCCTCCAGTTCAATTAAATAACACAAGAGGGTACCAATAATGTACTTTTGTCTTTTTATCAAAAAATTGATAAAACACTTTTTTTAATCAACATTTTCCAGTCTTACATTTAGATAGAACTTTGCTTTTATATTGAAATATCTTTGTGTGCTGATTAGAAATGTGAAACTCTCAATCAGGTTTGAGTTTCATCCTTCTTTATTTGAGGAATGAAGACCATTCCTTCTTATCATTTGGAATTGTGTTTTGCTATAATGTTCTAGTGATGTTCCTTTTGGAATCACAATTCTGGATGTTGCCTGTCCCCATCAGTAGTCCATCTTTCCCTGACTTTAGATGAGAATTTATGGGTTGCTTTGCATTTGTTATCCTTTTTACTCTGTTGAGAGGATCCTTCCTCTTGCACTATTATGCTTTCTCTTTCATGTCCCTTTTTTCTTTGTGTGTATTTATTTCAAAGTCCTATGATTTTTTTCTTTCTTTTTTTTTAGTTATCTGTTTCTTCCATAAGCTTATGTACATTTCCTGGTTATAGGATCAGAAATACTACCAGACACCGCCAGGATACCTCTGAATGTGAAGTTGCACAAATGCTTATATCTTTCCTTCTTACTTTCTAACCTAACAACGTTGTATTTCTAGTGAGTTTTTCTTTTGGTATGTACAGTGCTCCTGATTTAGTTTTCTCAGGTTGTCTCACTGCTTTCATGTCACATTTTTCCTTTTTGGGTTGCTTATATATTTTGAAGCACTGACTTATTTGGCTCTGACATTGAGACTATTGATTTTGCTCACAGCAACCCTAGAGTCATTCTCTTCCTATGGACCAAGTTTATTCGGACACTGGGGTTGTTGGAAAAGTGCCTTTTCAGATACTTTCATTATTATCCTTTACTTTTTCCCCACTAGTGATTTGCTTTATTTACTTGAGTCTTGTATATTAATAAGTAAGAAGGCTCTAAGCCAGAAGTTCTCAAATTTTCTTGGTTCATGGTATCTTTAGTGTGTCAGTAACTTTTTTCACAGTGGCTCTGGTCTAAAAAAACATACCAAACAGTTCACTTCAGAGCTTAGTTTTTTTTTCTTTCTTTTTTGCCTTATTTAAAAAAATTCTTTTTTATTTAGCAGATAATTACTGAACACTAGTTTGTATGAAACAACTTAAGTTTTTATGTACCAAAAATTTAGTTGATCATGACATCCAGTTCCGCCACTTCATGGCAAATAGATGGGGAGAAAGTGGAAACAGTGGCAGATTTTATCTTTCTGAGCTCCAAAATCACTGCAGATGGTGAACGCAGCCATAAAATTAAAAGACACTTGCTCCTTGGAAGGAAAGCTATGACAAACCTAGGCAGTGTATTAAAAACAGAGACATCACTTTGTCAACAAGGGTCCATATAGTCAAAGTTATGGTTTTTCCAGTAGTCATTTACATATGTGAGAGTTGGAACATAAAGAAGGCTGAGTGCTGAAGAATTGATGTTTTTGAATTGTTGTGCTGGAGAAGAGTCTTGAGAATCCCTTGGATAGCAAGGAGATCAAACCAGTCAATCCTAAAGGAAATCAACGCTGAATATTCATTGGAAGGACTGATGCTAAAGCTCCAATAGTTTGGCTACCTGATGTGAAGAGTCGACTCATTGAAAAAAAACTCTGATTCTGGGAAAGACTGAAGACAAGAGGAGAAGGAGATGACAGAGGATGTAATGATTGGACGGCGTCACTGACTCACTGGATATGAGTTTGAGCAAACTCAAGGAGGTAGTGAAGGACAGGGAAGTCTGACATGCTGTAGTCCATGGGGTCGCAAACAGTTGGATGTAACTTAGTGACTGAACAACAATAACCAAAAACATAGTAGTTTTTTGAAAAAATAATACAGGTTAATTGGAACTAAAAACACTACTTCAATTTCATTCTTAAATAATCACAATTGCTAGTGATATGTGTATGCCTTTGGGGCATTGCACAACTTTTTCAAGCACTGAAAGCAGATTGTGTATTGCAGTCTGCATTTCCTGTTCCACATTGATTTTAGGTTTGTTGCATTTTATTACTACCTCTAAACGCCAGCTTTGCAAAGATATGATTGTAGTATGATGTAATGTTGAAACTGTGAACTTTTATTCTTTATTTTAAAATTATTTGGCCACAGTGCATGCACAGCTTGTGGGATCTTAGTTCCCGATGCAAGGATGAAACTTGGGCCATGACAGTGAAAGCATTGAGTCCTAACCACTGGATCACCAGGGAATTCCTGTGAACTACTTTTAATTGGTCATTGTAGTTTACCGAGTGATCAACAGATGTTGTGTAGAGCTATACTTCTCTTAAATAGTTAAAATATCTTAGTATTTCAATGGATTCTCTATGGCGCATTGGGGTACCTTGGTGCATAGTGTAGGAACTATTGCTTTTGGTGCTTTTCTTTTGTTTACCACGACAACATGTTTTTCTTGTATATATCAAAGTATCTGTAAGTTGGTAGGTACTCATTACATTTTGGTTGGTTTCCATTGACCTTAGGCAAGCAGTTGTTTCACAGAAGCTGGGATAAAAAATGACATACATACAATCTGTAGTTCTGTTATGACATATTTTAAAGTGCAGTACTTTGCTGAGTTATGTTTTGCCATGCTTCTTGCTTTCCCCTTAAATGAATTCTGACAATTGCAAGGCACTCATAAGGGCTTGTCAGAGGCATAGTTGAAAACCTTAATCTCCTCCCATTTGTTTTTAATGTGAGGAACTCATCTTAGACATCTGTTCTAAGAAAAACAATTAGAGAGAAATTATGATGCAGTGGTCTTATCCCGAATGTTATTTTGCAACTTGGCTAGCTCCTGTGCTTTTAAGTTTTAGTAGCATAATAGCCTTATTTCAAGGTAAACACTGGGAGGCAAGTGTAGCTTCAAATTTCTTGTTAGTTGACTGAGTCACTTTGTTCTGATTCACCACGGCAGACAACCAAACTGGGAATAAGTATTTAGTTGGAGGATGCAGGGGGTAGCATCTGCTTTGCCAGCACTGAATATACTGTTTGTAGAGTTCAGATACTGCAATCAAAGAAACAGGTAAAGCCTGGGCATATAAAGACCTTCTTTCAAGAAAGTTTTGATACATTACAGTTCTGTTTTGACTTGGCCAGATTATTTATTTATTTTGCTAAAAAAAATTGGTTTAATCCTCCCTAGAGTGTTAAGTGCTAACTCAATGTTTTACTAATTATGCAGAAGGAACACCAGATGGCTTCTGAGGATAACATTGTATGAGGGGGAGCACTGGTGACTAAAATTGGTAAACTTTGTAGGTCCATGGTCATTATCATCCATAGCAGTATATGCTTTTGGGACAGAAGAAAAGACAAGTAAAACTTTAAGGAAAAATACTATTAGTTCTGAGGAAAGAATTTAGGTTGTTTGTAAATTGCCATGCAGTAAGGAGGCATCATTTAGAATGACCCCACTGTTGTCATTATAATCATCAAAGAAATATATTTGTATTTCCTTGGAAACTTAAATTTTTTCCTCTTACCATCCTTTTCCCTGATAATCATCTCAAATTGCTAATGTATTTTTATTTTTTCAACAGAATCAGAATCTTAAGAGATAAAATTTTTTTTTTCTGGGTTTTGTTATATTTGCCTTCAGTTAGCCTGCAAGAAGAATTTCTGTCCTTCCCTCTTGATCAGTTTACCTACACTGAAAAATGGAGAAATAAAATTAATTGCTATATCAGAAATGTCTCTGTAATAGACCTCAAGTTTAATGCAATAGTGATACTAGTCTCCAAGATGTGATTCATCTCACAACAATTAGCAATGTATAAATTCTTACTGAAAGAAAGAGCCAGAGGGTTAATAATCATAATTTTCCATAAGAAGATGAGTTCTTACTAAAGTGAACTTTGATTAGTTAAACCAGGAAGTTTAACTAAATTGTCCTTTGTTTTTTACAGTATGGCATAATGAAAAAAAAAATTATTAAGACTTGGTACTAAGATAGTATATAAATTTACAAAAGGAAAGAGAAAATGCTGATTTATCTTTGAGATTTACAATCTAAAGAAATGCATATTAAAACAATTTAAGAGTTGCCTTGTTAAAACAGGCTAGGATCATGTGTTTAATCAATACATGTTGAAGGAAAAAATACAGTTGTACATTGGGTTAAGATAAATAAGGCCACTTATTCCAGCTAGTCCAGAGTAATAGGTTTTTGATTTGAAGAAACAAGTAAATAGTTAACTAACTGTAGGGTTAAGTGTGAATTTAGGAGCTTGTAGTCTTCAAAGTTTGTGAGCAAATGGGTCAGAACCATGCTGTCATCTACTAATTTGAGGATTAACAGCTTCTGAATTTTGAAAGTGGCAACCTTTTCCTTTCTCAGGTGCCGTTCATTCCTGTTTGATCTGATGTGACATGAGATTGGTAAATGTTTCATATCCTCCATGACTGTACACAAAATGAGAACTGTAGATAGTTGAATTAACTTAAAAGACAGACATGAGATTAACTCAAATGAAGGTGACACTCACAAAAACCACTTTTAAGTTAAGTGTGAAATATCGAAATGAAACGTCCTGTTTAAGTGATCTAGGGTGTTGCCATGAATTATTTTTAGAGAAAAAAGGGTCAAACTGAAATGAATGATCTGATTTTACTGCAATCATTTTACTTTAGCACAAATGGTTAAGTCAGCTGGAAGAAAGAATTGTTTTTTTCTCAAGTATGCCCAGTTAAAATAAAATAAAATAAAAAATTATTTAAAATTACAGAAAGAGGGAGTATGTGTTTAGTGGGCCTGTCTGGGCATAGTAATGACTTGTTCTCCTGTCATTTAGATGATCTTATGCTATGGTGTTTACTCTGGTATTCATTAGCACAGGACTAAAATGTCCCTCATCCTTGCTTTGCCTAACACTATTTTGTAGTATCTTTGAAAAACAGTGTGTCATCTTAAAGGCACTTCCATATATTGAGATCATCATACCAGGATGATAAATTCTGAAATTTCATTCAGTTGCACTGACTCCAGGGAATATAAAAGACATTTGTAGCTAATATACTTACTGTGCATAAGACAGTATACTTTGCAAATAAAACCTTACCAAGTAATCTTTATATTTTATTATTATTCATAAGATTAGACACTTATTATATGTCAGGTATTGTGAGTACTTATGTGAAAATCAGTTCCAAATATGTTTATTTATTTAAATAGGTCTTATGTATATATGGTACAAGTTTATAAAGGTACAGAAGGTATAGAGTAAAAAGTTGATCTTTTTATTTCCTGCAAGTCCCTCAGTTTCCCTCCCTGAAAGCCATGTCTATAACCAGTTTCTTATGTATCCATCTAGATATATACTATGATATATATCTTTGTTTTTTTAACACAAATGGTATTATATGTATTTGTCTGTATCTTGCCTTTTTTGTTTCCATAATATGTATATTGAAGATATACCTATCAGGGCATATAGAGCTTTCTCATTCACTTAAACTGTCTACATAATATTTCAGTGTATTAGTATACTATAACTTATTTAAACCCTTGTCTTAAATGGACTTTTTGGTTGGTTCTGACTGAACTGAACTGAATTGAAACTTTTGGTATTATTATTAACAATATTGTATTGAATATCCTTTATGTTCATGTACAAATACACCTGCAGGAAAACCTTCTAGAAATGGAATTGTGGGTTAATAGTTATATGCAATTTAAAGTTTAAATTGGTGTTATCAAGTTGTCTTTTGTAGATGTTGTGCCCATTTGTACCCCTAACAATAACGTTTGAATTCCTGTTTCTCCACATGGCAAACCATATAGATGAAAACATCTCATGGCTTTAATTTGCATTTTTATCATATTAAATTAGATTGCTTGTTTTATGTTTAATATCAGGCATTTAAGAAAAATCTGTTTCTAACCTTTGTATTATGGAATATATAAACTGAGATCATGGCATCTGGTCCTATCACTTCCTGGCAAATAGATGGGGAAACAGTGGAAACAGTGACAGACTGTTTTTTGGGGCTCCAAAATCCCTACAGATGGTGACTGCAGCCATGAAATTAAAAGACGCTTACTCCTTGGAAGAAAAGTTATGACCAACCTAGACAGCATATTAAAAAGCAGAGACATTACTTTGCCAACAAAGGTCCATCTGGTCAAAGCTATGGTTTTTCTAGTAGTCATGTATGGATGTGAGAATTGGACCATAAAGAAAGCTGAGCACCAAAGAATTGATGCTTTTGAGCTGTGCTGTTGGAGAAGACTCTTGAGAGTCCCTTAGACTGCAACGAGATCTAACCAGTCCATTCTAAAGGAAATTAGTCCTGAATATTCATTGGAAGGACTGATGCTGGAGCTGAAACTCCAAAACTTTGGCCACCTGATGTGAAGAACTGACTCATTTGAAAAGACCCTGAATTTGTGAAAGATTGAAGGCAGAAGGAGAAGGGGATGACAGAGGATGAGATGATTGGATGGCATCACTGACTCGATGGACATGAATTAGAGCAAGCTCTGGGAGTTGGTGATAGACAGGGAAGCCTGGTCTGCTGCAGTCCATGGGGTCACAAAGAGTTGGACTGAGTGACTGAACTGAACTGAAGATATATCTTTATTATTTTGTATATCAGTAATTGCTCATTTTCATCACTGTGTAGTATTCCACTATATGACTGTATCACAGTTTACCCATTCTATTATTGATAGACATTTCTAGTTTCAGGCCAATATGAATAATGCTGCAATAAGCATTCTTGTACACTTGGTTTCATCTCTTCTGGACAAATACATAAAAGTGGAATTGCTAGATCATACAATGTGACATTTTTATCTATGTTAGATAATGCCAACTATTTTCCAATTTATACTTCCATCAGCAATACATGAGAGTTGCTATTGTCATATACCTTTTCTCATTATTGAGATTATTGGTCTTTGTAATTTCAGCTTTTTGGTGGGTGTGATGTAATATTTCATTATGATTTTAATTTCTCTAAATATTAATGAAGTTAAGCACATTTTTGTGTTTATTGGACATCTGGAAATCCTCTTTTGTAAAGTTCCTTTTTCATTTTTTTCTGGCCTGTGTTTCTATTCAATTACTTGTCTTTTTCTTACAGATTTGGAGGAATTCTTAATATATTTTGGATTCAAATCATTTTATAAGTTGTCTTAGTTTGGATGTCAGCAAAAGTAGAGCTTGTGACAAAGACCAGAGTACAGATAGTTCTTTGGGTGTGATCTCAGGAAGTAGAAGAGAGGGAAAAAGAGAGTCATTATTAAGGTTACCGGTATAGGCAATGGGTTCTTGATTTCTCTAGAACCTCTAAGGAGAGGA
The DNA here is from genome assembly GCF_049115385.1 of Moschus berezovskii. Lineage (NCBI taxonomy): Eukaryota > Metazoa > Chordata > Mammalia > Artiodactyla > Moschidae > Moschus > Moschus berezovskii. The sequence continues at coordinate 40,229,185 of NC_142473.1, forward strand.
CAGAATACTTTCCTGAAGGAAGGCAGTCTGGAGCAGTTATTTAGTATAATTTATAGTTCTCTCTAGGGGTATTTACTCCCCCAATTTCCAAGCTGAGCTTAAGTTGGGCTAAATGTACTTTCAAAGCTGTCAGAGAAAGACCTGAAGCAGAAGTTGGCAGGATGTTTAGTCAGCACGTAAGATGAAATACTTGGCAGAACTAGTTAAGCCTGAGCTCACATGGAACTATTACAGGGCTGGCTAAAAGCACCCAGACTTCCTAGGTGGTGCAGTGGCAAAGAATCTGCTTGCCAGTGCAGGAGACCCAAGAGACATGGGTTTTAGCACTGGATCAGGAAGATCCCCTGGAGTAGGAAATGGCAACCCACTCCAGTATTCTTGTCTGGAAAATTGCATGGACGGAGGAACCTGGAAGGCTACAGTCCATGGGGACACAAAGTCAGACACGACTGAGCACATACACACAAACAAACACTAAAACCAGAAGTGGGCCAAGGAACTCTTAAGTAGGGGCACCTAAGTTTTCAATGTCTTAAAAATCTTACCTTGAATTCATGAGGATATACTTACATTTTTTTTTTAAAGTATGTTTTATTTGAGAAAGTGATGAAAGGTGTAGATAATTTCCCCAGGAAAATACACATGCTTATATACAACTTTGAGGTGTTCATGGAACCTTTGAAATCTTTCCATAGAACCTCTAGAGGTTTATTGATCTCAGGTTAAAAATTTCTGGTTATTGCTTTACTTTTTAAATTTGGATCTATAGACCATCAGGAACTGACATTATAGTATGATGTGAGGGAGGGAGTCAAGTTTTATTTTTCCACATGGATATTTAATTGACCCAGGATTATTTATCAAAACAAGTAAACAAACAAAATCAACCCCATCCTTTCTCCACTGCTTAGTAGTGCCAGCTTATAACTTTACTGTAAATCAAGAACCTAAACCTGCTTAATTTCTTCTTTTTCTTCTTCAGGGCTCTTGAATCTGTTCCTTTTGTGGTGTTTTTCCCCCAGGGAAAAACCAGGGCCAATTATTTTCTGTCCTATAACTAGTATTTTATATAATAAGTTTTCATATCTGGTAGACTAAATCTTATCCTTTGTGTTCTTCAAGATTTTCTTAGCTTTTCTTGGATTTCATGAAATTTCAATTCATTTTCGTTGAATTTATAGATTAATTTGTGGAGATAGATTTCATTAAAATTTTGAATCTTCCAATCCATGAACACAGATTGCAAACTTGACAAACTCACTTATTAATTATTATTATTTTTCTGTAGATTCTTTTGAATTTTCTATCTATATAATCATATCACCTGCATTTAAGGACAATTTGATTTCTTCTTTTTCAATTCTTATGTCTTGTGTATTTCCTTTTCTTGCCTTTTTGTACTGCTGTGATGGTGGGTGCCCTTATTGTATTCTCAATCTGAAAGAGAAAACTTTCAACATTTTACCATTAAGTATGACAGAATGATATTTGCTTTAACATAATGTTTATTGTACAGTTATTGTAATCATTTGGTTCACCCTTCTAAATATATCGATTTTATAAAATTTACTGATTGTATTATTTAAACACTTTTTTATTTTTCCTGTTTTTAAAGTTCACTTATGTTAAGAGAGGTCTTTAAGTCTTCACTCTGATTATGAATTTGTCTATTTTGCTTTATATTTATGCCAAATTTAGCTATATATTTTAAGACTATACCATTGTGCATGCCGAGTTGCTTCAGTTGTGTGTGACTCATTAGACTCCCTGGACTGTAGCCCCCTGAGCTCCTCCATCCATGAGATTCTCATGACAAGAATAGTGGAGTGGGTTGCCATGCCCCCTCCAGGGGATCTTCCTGACCTAGGGATCAAACTTGCATCTCTTATGTCTCCTGCATTGGCAGGTAGGTTCTTTACCACTAGTGCCACCTGGGAAGCTCAACTATACCATTAAGATCATACAAATTTAGAATCATTATATCTTAACAAAATATGCTTGATATGCTAAATTAATGAATTGACTTTTTTATTGTTAACTATGTTCTTTATCTCTAGTAATGCACTTTGCCTATAAGTCATTCTTGTTTAATATTATTAAAATTTTCTTTTGGTTAGTGTTTATATGTTTTATTTAAATATCCAATGATTCTTTTTTTGTGATTTGGAAGTATCTCTGATAAGCTACATATAATGAGGATTTAAAAATTTAATCTCTGAATATCCTGTGCATTATAACTCTAACATGCCCTATCCTCCAACTGCGTTACTTTTCTCTGTATCATTTACCACCATTTAAAATACTGCTTGTACTACTTATTTTTTAATTATTTGCCTCTCCATTTAAATGCAGTCTGAGTGCATTTTATTTATTTATATATCCATTTCATTAGGTGAATAGGCATTCAAAAATTTTTGCCAAAATAATGACTCTCAATGAGTTGTACTCTGTGTGCTCTTTTTGGAGATTTCCAAAAACACTAATGTATAAAGAAGTTCTACAGACACAAAATTTGTTTAGCCAAGAATTTTCTAAGCCTTTTGTTTTAATTGGAATATAGTTGATTTTGAACTTTCCTAGTGGCTCAGTGGTAAAGAATCTTTTTACCAAGCAGGAGATGTAGTTTTGATCCCTCAGTCTGGAAGATCCCCTGGAGAAGGAAATGGCAACCCATCCACTCCAGTATTCTTGCCTGGGAAATCCCAGAGATAGAGGAGCCTGGCAGGCTACAGTCCATGAGGTCACAGAAGAATCAGACATGACTTGGCAACAAAATAATAACAATGTTTGATTTACAGTGTGTTAATTTCTGATTAATTAATAGATTAATGGTTTTTTACCTAAACTTTTATGATCCTAGAACTTTACTGAGGTGTAACTTCTACTAATATCTCAGGAAATGAGTGTTTCATAGAGCACACTATGAAACCATTGATTTAGAAGATTTTTGTATCAGAAGGAGTTTTCCTAGGAGGTTGAAGTTTAGAGAGCCATTAAAAAAATATCTTTTTGGGAAGTCCACTAAATTAATGTTCAACAGATTATGTCCGGGTGGCCAAATCTGACTCACTACCTATTTTTATAATAAAATTCAAATAATTTTAATATTCATATAATTCATATAATGATATTCATGCCCATTTATTTATGTATTTTCTATGGCTGCTTTTGCTTTATTATGGCAGAGTTGAGTGGACGCGAGAGATCATATGGCCCTTAAAGCTTAAATTATTTACTGTCTGGTCTTTTATAGAAAAGGCTTGCTGACCCCAGTTAATAAATGCCAAAGCAATTGTTAAGCACTTACTACTTTGTGAGTCCAACATGTTTGCTACGTGTCTTATATGCTGCTGCTGCTAAGTCGCTTCAGTCGTGTCTGACTCTGTGCGACCCCATAGACGGCAACCGACCAGGCTCCGCCGTCCCTGGGACTCTCCAGGCAAGAACACTGGAGTGGGTTGCCATTTCCCTCTCCACGTGTCTTATATAGATCATCCCATTTAGGTATTGTAATAATCTTTTGAGGTAGGTAGGTAATATGATTGGCGTGCTGTGTTTCATGGGGTCGCAAAGAGTCGGACACGACTGAGTGACTGAACTGAACTGAACTGAATGTGATTATTATTTTAAAGATGAGGAAATTAAATAGAGAAATTAAACAATTGCCAATGGTTACACATCTAAGTTACAGGGCCGAGATTTGAATTGAGGTCTGCTTAGCTTTCATTCTTCTTGCTATAGTAGACTGCTTCTGGTTCCTCTCGTTCTCGTGGAGTGTGAAATAATGGAATAAACAATAAGGAAGTTTGAAAAAAACTCATACTGTGCAATGTAATTGTGACTATGGGAGGTTAGCTATGCAAGAACAGCTGATTTTCTTTTATTTTGAGGTTCTGTGTGTTTACAGTTACTTAAGCTTAGGGATGGTAAATATTATATTCTTTTAAAAGTTTACATTTGCAGAATAAGGTTTAAATAAGTAACTTCCCGATACAAATTTTGTATTTTCATACACTTTTACTATTTTAAGTAGATTCTGATACATAAATATTCATTTTTCAATTTAAAGAATGTACTTTTTTCACTCTGATTAGTCTTTCATAGAGCTTATCCTAATAGAAAGGAGAGCATAAGTGAATATTTTAAGTGCAGCCATGACCATAATACTAATGGTATCATATGTATTAATAGTAATAATTGCTTCCATTTATTGAGTACAATGCCAGGAGACTGTACTAATTGATTTGCACTTATTTCATCTTAGCAATAAATCTGTGAGACAGTATATTATTATGTGCATTTTATAGATGAGGAAACTGAAGTTACTTCTCAAGAAAAAAGTAGTTTATCTTATTGCATATTTCACAGGAATATTGCTGATTCAAATGAAGTTAAGGAATTCTATTGGCTAAATTAAAACTTTATTATACAATAGAGTGGATGTGTGCTATGTGAGTATTTCCCTATGCTATTAACTAGGATTCTAAGTGAAAGTTTTAATTAGCACATATTATACCTAGTACTCGGAGAAGGCAATGGCAAGCCACTCCAGTACTCTTGCCTAGAAAATCCCATGGATGGAGGAGCCTGGTAGGCTGCAGTCCGTGGGTCGCTGAGGGTCGGACACGACTGAGCGACTTCACTTTCACTTTTCACTTTCACACATTGGAGAAGGAAATGGCAACCCACTCCAGTGTTCTTGCCTGGAGAACCCCAGGGACGGGGGAGCCTGGTGGGCTGCCGTCTGTGGGGTCACACAGAGTCAGACATGACTGAAGTGACTTAGCAGCAGCAGCAGCAGCATACCTAGTACTGGGTTATATTTTAATTAAATTTTCTCCTATTTTTAGATGTAAGATATATTAATAGAATTCATATTACTAATTTACTAATTAAGGAGCTTTACTTGCATGCTATTCACAGTTCAGAAAAAAACTTTCTGAGAGTTGGTCAAGATAGTGACATTTGCAAGTGTGAATTCTGTATAAAATAAAATTATGTACTTTTTTCCCGCTTAAGTATTTTTTCCACTTAAAGATGTTCAGCATTATGGAATTTTATAAAAATACAAAAAGTGGAAAGAAAACAATTTACCCCTAGTTCCCCTGTGGCTCAGCTGGTAAAGAACCCGCCTGCAATGCAGGAGACTTGGGTTCGATCCCTGGGTTGGGAAGATCCCCTGGAGAAGGGAAAGGTTGCCCCCTCCAGTATTCTGGCCTGGAGAATTCGATGGACTGTATAGTCCCTGGAGTCTCAAAGAGTCCGACAGGACTGAGCGACTTTCACTTTCACTTTCAGTCCCGTACTCGATTGGCAGCCTTTGTTACCCTCTTAACTGTTCCTCACAGTTGTTTCCTTAACTTAAGCATCGTCTTTAATTTTTTTTCAAAGTATGTAGATGTAATTTTTATCCATTTTTTTTTTGGCCTCACATTATGACATAAGCATTTTCCTGTGCTATTATCCAGGGTTCTAAATAAAATTTTTAATAACTACATAATCTTATGCCTAGTGAGTGGATGATATTTTACTTAGACTATCTCTTATTTTTAGATACAGGTTACTTCAAATTATTATTATTATTACCATTTCATCTCTTTTATTCTCTTGCATTTTAGATCACAAAAGTATTCATGTTTATGTCCAGAACTCAAATATGGAAACATGTAAAGTGAAAAGTCAACATTTTTGTTCCACTATGAAGAATTTTCTGGGTATCCCTTTAGAATTTTTCTGTGCCTATGTAAGCACATTTTTATCTATCCTTATTTTACATAATAGGATCAATCACTCACCTCTTTGAGTTTACTCTTTTGAATAATGCTGGAATAAATATATTTGTGTAAAAATTATTTTTGTGTTTATGACTGATTTCTTAAGATCCATTTTTAGAAGCAGAGCTGGGTCAAAATGCTGAATATTTTGAAGGAAGCCTCTTACTAAATTTGCCAATTTAAAACACTGCTATTTTAGGAAGAGTATGCTAATATCACCAAATAGTAGATCATGGTATTGTTATGGATATAACATATTTAGTTACATTATTTGTGAATGTAAAATATGTATATTCACCTACTCTGAATTTTTAAAAAATTTAATTTAATTAAAAATTTTAATTGCAGTATAGTTGCTTTATGCTGCTGTGTCAGTTTCTGCTGTACAGAAAAGTGAATCAGCCATATATATACGTATATCCTCTGCTTTTTTTGATTTCCCTCCATTTAGGTCGCCACAAAGCCCTGAGTAGTGTTCCCTGTGCTCCACAGTAGGTTCTCTTTAGTTATCTGTTTTATACATAGTGATGTATATATGTCAATCTCAATCTCCCGATTCATCCCACCCCCTCCCCCCTTGATAGCCATACATTTTTCTCTATGACTGTGTCTCTCTCTTCTTTGAAAATAAGATCATCTTTTTCATTTTTTTAGATTCCACATACATTCGTTTACATACAATATTTGTTTTTCTCTTTCTAACTTACTTTACTCTATATGACAGTCTCTAAGTCCATCCACATTGCTACAAATGACTCCATTTCATTCCTTTTTGTGACGGAGTAAAAAAAGTCTCCCCTCTTTCTAAATTCCATATATATGCGTAGATCCAGCCAGTCCATTCTAAAGGAGATCAATCCTGGGTGTTCATTGGAAGGACTGATGCTAAAGCTGAAACTCCAATACTTTGGCCACCTCATGCGACGAGTTGACTCACTGGAAAAGACTCTGATGCTGGAAAGGATTGGGGGCAGGAGAAGAAGGGGACGACAGAGAATGAGATGGCTGGATGGCATCACCGAGTCGATGGACATGAGTTTGAGTGAACTCTGGGAGTTGGTGATGGACAGGGAGGCCTGGCGTGCTGTGATTCATGGGGTCGCAAATAGTCGGACACGACTGAGCGACTGAACTGAACTGAACTGAACTGAATATTCCATTGTATATAAGTACCACATCATCTTTATCCATTCTTCTGTTGCTTCCATGTCCTGGGTATTATAAATGGTGCTGCAGTGAACATTGGAGTGCATGTATCTTTTTGAATTATGGTTTACTCTGGGCAAATACCCAGTAGTGGGATTGCTGGGTCATATGGTAGTTCTAGTTTTAGTTTTTAAGGAACCACCATACTGTTCTCCATAGTGGTTTAATCAATTTACATTCCCACCAGCAGTGTTAGAAGGTTGCCTTTTCTCTACACCCTTTCCAGCATTTACTGTTTGTAGATTTGTTGATGATGGCCATTCTGACTGGTGTGAGGTGATACCTCATGGTAGTTTTGACTTGCATTTCTCTTATAATTAGTGGTGTTGAGCATCTTTTCTTGTGTTTGTTGGCCATCTGTATATCTTCTTTGGAGAAATGTCTATTTAGGTTTTCTGTCAATTTTTAAATTTTTTATATTGAGCTGCATGAGCTATTTGTATATTTTTGAGATTAATCCTTTGTCAGTTGCTTTGTTTGCAAATATTTTCTCCCATTCTGAGGGTTGTCTTTTCATCTTGCTTATGGTTTCCTTTGCTGTGCCAAAACTTTTAAGTTTAATTAGGCCCCGTTTGTTAATTTTTGTTTTTATTTTCATTACTCTAGGAGGTGGATCAAAAAAGATCTTGCTGAGATATATGTCAAAGAGTGTTCTGCTTATGTTTTCCTCTAAGAGTTTTATAGTGTCTGGCCTTACATTTAGGTCTAAATCCATTTTGAGTTTATTTTTGTGTATCATGGTAGGAAATGTTTTAATTTCACCCTTTTATATGCAGCTGTTCAGTTTTCTCAGTACTCTTTATTGAAGAGACTGTATTTTCTCCATTGTATATTCTTGCTTGGGTGGATTTATTACTAGGTGTTTTTTGTTGCAATGGTAAAAGGAATTGTTTCCTTAATTTCTCTTTCTGATCTTTTGTTGCTAGTGTATAGAAATGCAAGAGATTTCTTGTATTTCCTTATTAATTTTCTGTCTGGTTTATCTATCCGTTGGTATAAGTGGAGTATTATAGTCCTCCACTATTATTGTGTTACTGTCAATTTCCCCTTTTATGGCTATTGTTGTTGTTTGATTACTAAGTCGTGTCCAACTCTTTGTGAACCCATGAACTGTAGCATGCCAGGCTTCCCTGTCCTTCACCATTTCCCTGAGTTTGCTCAAACTCATGTCCATTAAGTCAGTGATGACATCCAACCATCTTGTCCTCTGTCACCTCCTTCTCCTCTTGCCCTCAGTCTTTCCCAGCATCAGGGTCTTTTCCAGTGAGTCAGCTCTTCACATCAGGTGGCCAAAGTATTGGAGCTTCAGCTTCAGCTTCAGCATCAGTCTGTCCAGTGAATATTCAGGGTGTCCTTTAGGATCGACTGGTTTGATCTCCTTGCTGCCCAATGGACTCTCAAGTCTTCCCCAGCACCACAATTCAAAATATCAATTCTCCAGAGCTTAGCCTTCGATATGGTCCAACCCTCACATCCATACATGACTACTGGAAAAAAGAGAACTTTGTTGGCAAATTGATATCTCTGCTTTTTAAAACTCTGTCTCCTTTTGCATAGCTTTTCCACCAAGGAGCAAGCATCTTAATTTTGTGGCTACAGTCACCATCCACAGTGATTTTGGAGCCCAAGAAAATGAAATCTGCCACTGTTTTCACTTTTTCCTATCTACTTGCCATGAAGTGATGGGACCAGATGCCATGATCTTAGTTTTTTGAATGTTGAGTTTTAAGCCAGCTTTTTCACTCTCCTCTTTCGCCTTCATCAAGAGACTTTATTTCCTCTTCACTTTCTGTGTTAGAGTGATATCATCTGCTTATCTGAGGTTGTTGATATTTCTCCCAGCAATCTTGATACCAGCTTGTGCTTCATCCAGCCCAGGATTTCGCATAATGTAGTCTGTGTATAAGTTAAATAAGCAGGATGACACTATACACCCTTGACATACTCCTTTGCCAATTTTGAACCAGACTGTTGTTCCATGTCTAGTTCTCACTGTTGCTTCTTGACCTGCATACAGGTTTCTCAGGAGGCAGATAAGGTGGTCTGGTATTCCCATCTCTTTAAAAATTTTCCAGAGTTTGTTGTTATCCACATAGTCAAAGACTATGTAGTCAATGAAGCAGATTTTTTGGGGGATTCCCTTACTTTTTCTATGATCCAGCAGATGTTGGCAATTTGATCTCTTGTTCCTCTGAGTTTTCTAAATCCAGCTTCTACATCTGAAAGTTTTTGGTTCACATACTGTTGAAGCTTAGCTTGAAGGATTTTGAGCATTGCTTTGCTAGCGTGTGAGATAAGTGCAATTGTGCGGTAGTTTGAGCATTCTTTGGCGTTGCCTTTCTTTGGGATTGGAATGAAAACTGACCTTTTCCAGTCCTGTGGCCACTGCTGAGTTTTCCAAATTTGCTGCATATTGAGTGTAGCACTTTTGCAGAATCATCTTTTATTATTTGAAATAGCTCAGCTGGAATTCCATCAGCTCAACTAGCTTTGTTTGTATTAATGCTTCCTAAGGCCCACTTGACATCACACTCCAGGATGCCTGGCTCTAGGTGAGTGACCATACCATCATTTTTATCTCGGTCATTAAGACCTTTTCTGTACAGTTTTTTCTGTGTATTCTTGACACCTCTTCTTAATCTCTTCTGCATCTGTTAGGTCCTTGCTGTTTCTGTCCTTTATTGTGCCCATCTTTGCATGAAGTGTTCCCTTGGTATCTAATTTTCTTGAAGAGATCTCTAGTCTTTCCCATTCTATTGTTTTCTTTCACTTCTTTGCATCGTTCATTTAGGAATAATATTGTGTTAGTAAGAATATTTTCCCAGGCCTCCTCTGTTAGTGTCATTGCTCCCACAGTGAGCTACAGCCAACCCCCACCTTCCCAGAATGCCCTCTGGGAGTACTTCTAGAAGGTACTTCTGGAGGCACTTCTAGGTCTAGGTCTCTGGACCTTCTGTGGGCACTGTTGGACCAACTCAGACTCTGACCTCTCCGAGCTCCCACAGGTCAGTTCAGTTGAGTTTAGTTCAGTTGGTCAGTTGTGTCTGACTCTTTGCGACTCCATGAATCACAACACGCCAGGCCTCCCTGTCCATCACCAACTCCCGGAGTTCACCCAAACTCATGTGCATCGAGTTGGTGATGCCATCCAGCCATCACATCCTCTGTCATCCCCTTCTCCTCCCTCCCCCAAACCCTCCCAGCATTAGGGTCTTTTCCAATGAGTCAGCTCTTCTCATGAGGTGGCTAAATTTTGGAGTTTCAGCCTCCGCATCAGTCCTTCCAATGAATACCCAGGACTGGTCTCCTTTAGGATGGATTGGTTGGATCTCCTTGCAGTCCAGGGGACTCTCAAGAGTCTTCTCCAACACCACAGTTCAACAGCATCAGTTCTTCAGCGGTCAGCTTTTTTCACATTCCAACTCTCACGTCCACCCATGACCACGGGAAAAACCATAGTCTTGACCAGACGGACCTTTGTTGGCAAAGTAATATCTCTGCTTTTTAATATGCTTTCTAGGTTGGTCATAACTTTCCTTCCAAGGAGTAAGCGTCTTTTAAATTCATGGCTGCAACAATCACCATCTGCAGTGATTTTGGAGCTGAAAGAAATAATGTTTGAAACTGTTTCCACTGTTTCCCCATCTATTTCCCATGAAGTGATGGGACCAGATGCCATGATCTTCATTTTCTGAATGTTGAGCTTTGAGCCCACTTTTACACTCTCCTCTTTCACGTTCATCAAGAGGCTTTTGAGTTCCTCTTCACTTTCTGCCATAAGGGTGGTGTCATCTGCATATCTGAGGTTATTGATATTTCTCCTAGCAATCTTGATTCCAGCTTGTGCTTCTTTCAGCCCAGCGCTTCTCATGATGTACTCTGCATATAAGTTAAATAAGGAGGGTGACAATATACAGCTTTGATGTACTCCTTTTCCTATTTGGAACCAATCTGGTGTTCCATGTTCAGTTCTAACTGTTGCTTCCTGACCTGCATACAGGTTTCTCAAGAGGCAGGTCAGGTGGTCTGGTATTCCCATCTCTTTCAGAACTTTCTACAGTTTATTGTGATCCACACAGTCAAAGGCTTTGGCATAGTCAATAAAGCATAAATAGATGTTTTTCTGGAACTCTCTTGCTTTTTCAATGAGCCAGTGGATGTTGGCAATTTGATCTCTGGTTCCGCTGCCTTTTCTAAAACCAGCTTGAACATCTGTAAGTTCACGGTTCATGTATTGCTGAAGCCTGGCTTGGAGAATTTTGAGCATTACTTTGCTAGCGTGTGAGATGAGTGCAATTGTGTGGTAGTTAGAGCATTCTTTGGCATTGTCTTTCTTTGGGATTGGAATGAAAACTGACCTTTTCCAGTCCTGTGGCCACTGCTGAATTTTCCAAATTTGCTGGCATATTGAGTGCAGCACTTTCACAGCATCATCTTTTAGGATTTGAAATAGCTCAACTGGAATTCCATCACCTCCACCAGCTTTATTTGTAGTGATGCTTCCTAAGGCCCACTTGACTTCACATTCCAGGATGTCTGGCTCTAGGTGAGTGATCACACCATCATGATTATTTGGGTCTGTAGATCTTTTTTGTACAGTTCTTCTGTGTATTCTTGCCACCTCTTCTTAATATTTTCTGCTTCTGTTAGGTCCATACCATTTCTGTCCATTATCGAGCTCATCTTTGCCTGAAATGTTCCCTTGGTATCTCTATTTTTCTTGAAGAGATCTCTAGTCTTTCCCATTCTGTTGTTTTCCTCTATTTCTTTGCATTGATCGCTGAGGAAGACTTTCTTATCTCTCCTTGCTATTCTTTGGCACTCTGCATTCAGATGCTTATCTTTCCTTTTCTCCTTTGCTTTTCGCTTCTCTTCTTTTCACAGCTATTTGAAAGGCCTCATCAGACAGCCATTTTGCTTTTTGCATTTCTTTGCCATCGGGATGATCTTGATCCCTGTCTCCTGTACAATGTCACGAACCTCCATCCATAGTTCATCAGGCACTCTGTCTATCAGATCTAGTCCTTTAAATCTATTTCTCACTTCCACTGTATAATCTTAAGGCATTTGATTTAGGTCATACCTGAATGGTCTAGTCGTTTTCCCTACTTTCTTCAATTTAAGTCTAAATTTGGCAATAAGGAGTTCATGATCTGAGCCACTGTCAGCTCCCGGTCTTGTTTTTGCTGACTGTATACACATGTACTTGCCCTCAAAGTCCACAGCTGCTAAAGTTTGCCCTGTTTCTTTTGTGGGAATGCTTTTTGTCTATTCAGATATTCCACAGACACAGGATTTACCATGCTGATCACGGGGATTTAATCCACTGTGTGTGTAGATGCATGGAGAGATTTCTGTTCTCTTCCTCAGTCGCACCATCCTTGGGCTCAGCTTTGGTTTTGGCCCCACCCCTGGGCAGAGCCTGGCAGGCAGTTGCAGTAGACTGGGGCAGGCTCTCTGTGGTGGGAGTCCTTCCACCTGCCTGCAGAGGCAGGGAATGGGGCGGCTCCACCCGCTGCTTGCCACTTAACAATGGCTCCTTGTTTCCTAGGCAGACCTTGCTTTCTCTAGGGGCATTCTAGGCCACAGAACTCTTCACTCCCATCTCCTCAGTTGTATCCATGTGGCCAATAGTGGTTCTCTCCCTGGATCCACTCTTAACCCCATGCTGAAGCATTCAACCCTCACCAACATTGGTGTGGTCCCGTCGCAGGCAGGGCTGATTCCTGAGGAGGGTTTGGGGTGGGTGGCTCTCAGAACCCTGGAGGGTATGCAGGGAAAGGAGACCTTGGCTTGAGGAGTGCGTTAACCTTCTCAGATGCGTGCCTTTCCCAGGCCTATGAAGGCGAAGCTGGTGGCTAGAGGTGGCCTCACCCCTTGTGCTCCACTCAACAATGATGCCTTCTTCTACGGTGTCCCAGGCTTTTTTCAGAAACTTTGCTTGCTGCTTGTGGACTTACTCTTGTTACTTCAGGTTGTCTTTTCACAGCCAACAGCTTTCCTTTCCTTGGATCTGTGCTGCAAACCCCACTTTCCAGCACCCAGCCCTCCTCCACAACAGGAGACACACAACTCAGGCTGGGGTGTACAGGGCTGTGGCACAGACCATGCATTCAGTTTACTTTGTCCTGTTTAGTTTGTACAATTTACTTACTTTGTCCTGTTTCCACAGACTGTCTGCTGCATTCTCCTTCAATCCCCTGAAGGCCCCTTTCTGTCCCAGCTGATTTCCCCACTGTGAGGGGAGTGGTTTTTCTGAATGTGCGAACTTCTCCTCACTTTTATCTTCCTGCCAGAATTGATGGTTCCTTTTTTGATTTCTCTTTTCATTTTTTCTTTTTTCTGACCCAATTGTGAGGCAGTTTTTCTTGTCCTTTTAGGTATTTGAAGTCTTCTGCTAATCTTCAGCAGGTGTTCTGTGAAACTGTTCCACTTATAGATATATTCTTCATGTACTTGTGAGGAGAAATGAATTTGCATCTTCTTATTCTGCCATCTTGACTCCTCCCACCACAAACACTGAATTTTTTTAATCAGGGTATATCTAGTCATTGTCCCTCTAAAGTAGATTTAAACCTATCATTTTAGATTTAGCATTATTGTTATGCCTACTGGTATTAAATATAAATTTTAGCATCATTTTTAGGGTTATAGTTTAGTATTTAAAAAGTTGTGTTTGTATCTTAATTAAGTCTTTAATTTTTTAGTTTATTTAAAAATAAAAATCCTTTTCTCTGATTAGAAACAAAAAGGGATGTTAATGCATGTAGAAAATTCAGATAATAGGGAAATAAATAGAGAAAAGAAAATTTCAATGATAATTTCAGAACTTATTAATAATCTTTTGCTTCATATTCTTTCTTTTTCTATTTATGCATATATATATATAAGTATAGATATAGATGTGAACATTCATAATTAACTTTTTTCTGTATATGATTTTTTGTGCTCATTTTATTTTTTGGGGCTCCAAAATCACTGCGGATGCTGGTTGCAGCCATGAAATTAAAAGACGCTTACTCCTTGGAAGGAAAGTTATGACCAACCTAGATAGCATAGTAAAAAGCAGAGACATTACTTTGCCAACAAAGTTCTGTCTAGTCAAGGCTATGGTTTTTCCAGTGGTCATGTATGGATGTGAGAGTTGGACTGTGAAGAAAGCTGAGCGCCGAAGAATTGATGCTTTTGAACTGTGGTGCTGAAGAAGACTCTTGAGAGTCCCTTGGACTGCAAGGAGATCCAACCAGTCCATTCTGAAGGAGATCGATCCTGGGTGTTCATTGGAAGGACTGATGCTAAAGCTGAAACTCCAATACTTTGGCCACCTCATGCGACGAGTTGACTCACTGGAAAAGACTCTGATGCTGGGAGAGATTTGGGGTGGGAGGAGAAGGGGACAACAGAGAATGAGATGGCTGGATGGCATCACTGACTCGATAGACATGAGTTTGAGTGAACTCCGGGAGTTGGTGATGGACAGGGAGGCATGGCATGCTGTGATTCATGGGGTCGCAAAGAATCGGTCACGACTGAGCAACTGAACTGAACTGAACATACATATCCATATAGTAGTTTATGTGTCTTTTTAAAACAATTGAAAAAAAATACAGATGCTTTGTCCACCTTTTTTTCCCTCAATAGCAATATGCTGTGAGTGTCTTTCTTCTTGATAAATATGGATTTTTATAATGAATGCCTTGTACTCGATTTTGTGTTTGTACCCCACTTATTTCAATATTGATTAATCATTGGTTGTCTCCAGCTACTTCGTATTATAAACAACACTTCATAAGCATTTTTGCATATATGCTCTTTACCCACTTTTCCAATAATTTCTTTAAGATAAAATAGGAGTACAATTTTTGTATCAAATGATAATGTACATTTAAAATTTGGATATATTGGAAATAATATTTTTTACTTTTTTAAATATACTTTTCTATATTGTTTAAACTTTTTCTATAAGTGGTATAGGAATTGCAACATTGTCAAACTGCCCTCAGAAAGGTTGTGCTTTTCACTAGTGAATGAGAGTGCCCCAGTTCCTCATGCTCATGAGTATATTACATATGAGCAATATTTTAAAGCTTTATTTTCTTATTTTGAGATATGCATCACTGTACTATTTAGCATTTAAAAAATTGTGACATTGAATAATATTTTAGCTTATTTAGTTTTTTAGTTTTCTCATTTGTAAATATTCCATTTATTTTTGTGGCCTCTTTTTCTATTTTTTCCTTATTGATTTGATGTTCTGTTTTGTCATACTATACCAAAATATGCTTTTCTTTTTCCTGATATTAGGTTTGTTATTGGTCTTTTTTTTTGGATACGAAAGTTTCAAATTTTTAATGTAGTCAATTTTGAAACCATCTCAAATTTAATTATTTAATATTAACATAATATCATTGACCTTAGTATATTTCTCTTTTAAGTTTTAGAAGCTTCCTAATTGTGTGTGATATATATGCTAAATATTTTTACCTTTTTAGATGAAAGGCTCCTCTGTCTGATAAAATTATTCTGGGAAGCTACTCTGGGGTGGAAAATGCCAGAAAGAGGCTCTGAATTATGGCCTTCTGTGTGGACGTGGCATAGTGCCTGTCCCAGAGAAATATGGTGGCTGAAGGACAGGGGTAGGATCAATGTACAGAAATGATGGGATTTAGAATCTTATAAAAGAAGCTCTTTTAGCATCAGAACCAATAGATTTTGAAAGGGCTAGGATCTGAAATATTAATGAATGCTGCTTAAATGAAACATGGAAAGTACACTAGCTTTGGAACCAGAGAGTGTGAATTTGAGTGCCCACCTTGCCACTTACCACCTTCTTAAATATTTAATCCCTATAAGTTTCAGTTTTTTTCTTTTTAAAATAAGGATAGTATATTTATTTATGTATCTTTGATATATTTCATGCATGCATGTGTGTGCGTGCACATGCACATGTACGTGCACACACACACACACAATTAGATTGCATCAATCTAATTGTGAATCAGAAAAAAAAAAAGAAGTGAAAGTAGGGAAATTCCAAGACAAGAAGTCTATACAAAGATTGGTGGTTGATTGGGACCAACGGAAATGGGAAGGTATTGGCACCAGAGAAGTCTATTTCACACAGGTTTGTAACCCCTTTCCATTTTTCAAAGTGTATATTGTCAAATGAATTAAGTGTGAGACAACATAGTGCAACTGACATGGTATGAGAGAAGTGAATGCTAACTATCCCATTTTACAGATGAAATAATAGGAGACATTTGTATTCTTCATAGAATAGACATGAGCTCAGGTAATTGGAAGCCGTGGCTTAAAATGGAAGTTGTCACCAGCTTGTCATATAGTTCTAAGGTAGTTATGTGCCTATGAACTTGGGTGCATCTGATCCTGCTATTCCTGTTTTTCACTTAGCAAGTAGGGCAGTCTGAGAGATGCCAGGCCAGATCTTGTCTGGACTTCCCAGTGAGATCTTTAAATTTTTATGAAAGATATTCAGTAAAGAATAAGCAGGATCTGTCTACATGATTCTCTTCATGTAGAGAGAATCTGTGTTTCTGAGAGTGAGCAAAAGAATTCTGTCTCAAAAGGACTAAATCTATAGTGAGCTCCCTGTAGACATGCAACATGTAGTTATTGAGTGTGATGATGAGGTAGCATTGCCAAGGTCATGTACTCTTAAGACATTCTTCTTTGAAAAGTGAGTGGTTATATTGTCCACTAGGTCACCTGTAATTTGTGACTTGGGCACATTTCTATGGAATCACAGAGAAAAAGCAAAAACAGAAATACATATAGAAGACATATATACCATCTAAGAAGCATTTTCTCGCCTCTAACTCTTACAAAAACCTTGAGAGGTAAATATCAACCTCCCCATTTTTGTACATATTCTTTATTTCAGAAAATTCATTTACCTAGTTTTATAGTTTGTTTTCTTCATCTAATGTATTTCACACAAAGCTGTAATTATTTGTCTCTTTCACAAGGTTGTGAACTCTGTGAAGTCACCAGGTCTGTGTCATTCATTTTTGTTTTTCCAGTGCTTAACACAGTGCTAGCATAGAGCAAACATCCAGTAAATGATGAGTAACTCTGACTTACTTTATGAATTAGGACTCTTAATTCATCCATGGTCATCAAATCTTTATTTTTCTCCTTTTAGCATGTCTCTTCTTTTAATGTCTATCCCAAATTGAGAAAAGCTTAAAAAATATAAATAAATAAATTTAAAAAATTATATATATATATATTATCATAAGTGACCAGTCCAGGTTCGACGCATAAATTTTCCTCTGTTCATTTCTTTGCATTTGTGCTTTTTTAATAAAAATACTTTTAACTGTAAAGAAAAAAAAATTATAAAAAAAAAAAAAAATAAATAAATTTTGAGAAAGTCACACACAAAAAAATTATATATATATATAAAGTGCAGGATATATGCTATGTAGCAAGTTCAGACTATGCTGGCTCTGTATTAACATAAATTGTTCTGGTCCGAATACAGTTGATAATGCAGCTGTTATTTTTATAATCTCATCCTAAGTACATATTTGCACAACAGGCGGTGTCAATTCATCTAAGTAACTTGGTGTTATTTGCCTGATACTTTAAATTACAGAGTTCCATTACTGAAGTCATCATTTGTGGTTAGGAGGGAGTGGTAACAAGAAGTTTCTTAAAATGAGTATCAAAATGGACGAGATGTCTTTAAACTTGTCTTGATTTAACCACCTAGACAAGTATAAAGAACAGGCCTGTCTCTTTTGTCTATCAATTTGCCCTACAGAAAAGAGAAGACATATTAAGAAAATTTTTGGTCTTAAAAATCAGTACTTCTTTACAAACTTTTGTAAATGATTGCTTTAGAAATGTTTTACCACTTTATTTTGTGAGTAGTTTTCAGGGAGAGAAAACTCAGCAGGAATGGAATCCTGTCCTCACTTCAGATATGATTATACGACTGCAAAAGATTATTCTAAATATAATATTTATCTCACAATGAATCCGAACTGTCAATTGCTGGAGATTTGGGATTGTGCTTTATTGTTATGTCCCCAGAGATTCTAGTTCATGCTATGCAACCTGTGGGCTCCCAAAAATGTTAGTTGAATTGCTGGAGAATGCATGCATCATTCTTAAAAAAAAAAAAAACCTGTGATAATTAAGATTTAATTTTTAAGTTAAATTCTAGTTCCTAATTCATCCTTACACTTAAGAAAATATTTTATGAAAAAATAAAATCCAAAAACATTGAGAATATTTTTAGTAAGATAAAACATTTTATAGAATTACAAATTTTTTTTGCACAGAAGTTTTTGTGAGCTTATCTTCATTTAACACAGTGGCCATTTAGCCCAGCAGTTACTGAATTTTCAGTGTTGATAGGAATCACCTGGGGGCTATGCTTTACAATAGATTCCTAGGCAATACTTTCAGAATTGCAGAGTCAATAGATATGGGTGGGACCTCTTAAAAACTTTTTTTGTTTTAATAAAGAACCTGGTCCTTCTGAAATAGGGCATCAGAGGAGTCTGTTTTGATAATCACTTTTTTCTGCCATCCTGTTCATACAAGACCTTCTCCAACTTCTGTTATGAAGCTGATATCATGTATGACTAAAATCAGTCAGGTTGTAAGAAAAAAAAAAGGATATTAAAAAACACATTAATAAGTATTATTTCCAAGACGTATATTTTGCTAAGAAAGCAGGGGAAAGAAGGAAGGGATAAAAGAACAAGTTTATTGAGTGAAAAGTTACAAAGCATACATATATTGCAAATTTCTTTTTTAATCTATTGCTAAATTTTGTCTGATTCTGGTAAAGTGGACAAGCTGCCTTATGTTGTGTCAATGAAGTATGCAATTTTTTTTTTTTTGTAATCAAGATTTCAAGATGTAAGAGTTTGGGGGGATTAAGTCACATGGTAATCTTATAAATAGGTTTCAGAAGTTTGTGATCTGTATTTTGGGTTCATAGCAATAAGCTGCCTTTGTAAAGTGGAAGACAGGCGGTCTTCTCAGTAATTTGATTTGCTTTTCATGTAGATACCTTTTTATACTGACCATTCTTTTTTTTTTGTAAAGGGATTTTTCCATATGTTTTTATTTTTAGTAAAGTTTAAGAAACTGAAAAGACATATGCATAGAAAACACATATATAATTATAATATAGGATGGCAATTGCCTGCCTCACCTTTCTTCCTGCTCCCCACCTCCCCAGTCATGCCAACCATAAAGCAGATGTGTTTAACTTTTGGTGTTTTTCCTAGTATTCATCACTACATTTCTTATATACTGACCACTCTATTCTTAGATAGAGCTTCTTGAATTATTTCAGGGATAGCACTAAAGTGTTGGCAGTTTTGAAAACGTGTCTGCGCTGCTGCTAAGTCGCTTCAATCCTGTCCGACTCTGTGCGACCCCATAGATGGCAGCCCACCAGGCTCCCCCATCCCTGGGATTCTCCAGGCAAGAACACTGGAGTGGGTTGCCATTTCCTTCTCCAATGCAGGAAAGTAAAAAGTGAAAGTGACATGGACTGCAGCCTACTAGGCTCCTCCATCCATGGGATTTGCCAGGCAAGAGTACTGGAGTGGGTTGCCATTGCCTTCTCTGGAAAACGTGTCAAACTTGGTCAGTTCTATCTCTGATTTACTCTTCTGCTACATATGCTAGAAGAAGTGAACTTGCAGATCTAGAAAATGCAATACTGATTCCTCCTCTTTTAACCTAGAAATAACCTTGATCCTGACCATCTATAATGTGTTAAAGTAGACTTTGGAAATGTTACATTAAAGTGTACAGTATACTTCCCAGCGGGTGTGGATAAAATGTAAAACTGTAGATCATTGAAGTGGTAGTGACCTTAGAGTCAAACTGGTACAGCAATTCTTGAATACCGTCACCTGCCAGGTGGGCTTTAACAGTCATCTCTAGAGATTTCAAAAAGTTGGAAACTCTCGGACCACTCAAGGAGATTATGGTTTAGTAGGTTTTGGGGTGGGGCCTAGAAATTGAAATTTTATAAAAACTTTCTAGTGATTATATAGTCTTAAATTTTGATACAACTTTACACTTAGTGTAAGAATTTTTTCTAGAGAATCTCTGGCAGAATCATCCAGCCTTAACTTTGACAAACTCCAGGAACAGACTCTAGTTTGTGAGGCAACTTATATTGCTTTTAAAGATTTGTGTGGACTGAGCTAAAATTCACCACTTTGTAATTCTCACCCACTAGTATTATTTTTTTCTCTAGGAAAGAAGAAAGAAACTACTTTCAATCATATTATACTCACTGTGCTAGGTACTACCTTTTCTTTGTTTGTTTAAAAATATTAAACTGAATAGTTTCCTTAGTTGCAGAAAAGATTATCAGAGTAGATAAGCAGTTATTAAAATGTGGTCCTGGACACATGAGGGCCCCTGAGACTCTTTTCAAGGGATCTAAAAAGTCAAAACTGTTTTCACTATAGTTTGTTGCTGTTGTTTTGTCGCTAAGTTGTGTCCAACTCTTTCGAGACCCACAGCTGTAGCCCACCTGCCTCCTCTCTCCATGGGATTTTCCAGGCAAGAATACTGGAGTGGATTACCATTTTCTCCAGGGGATCTTCCCGAACCTGGGTCTCCTGCACTGCAGGAAGATTCTTTGCTGCTGAGCCACCATCATCATAATACTAAGAAGTTATTTGCTTTTTTTGGTTTACTGTGTTGACATTTACACTGAGGATGCAAAGCAGTTTGGGCAGGACTTCTGGTGCCTTAGCATAGATCAAGGCAGTGGCACCAAATTACGTCAGTGGTCACTGCATTTTTTAAAATAATCACCACTCACAGAAAAAAAAATCTAGCTTTGCTTAAAAATGTTGCAGATTAAGCAGTACAAACTATTAATTTTATTAATTCTTGACCCTTAAGTATATTTTTAATACTCTGCGATGAAATGGGAAGTATAAATAAAGCACATATGCTACCTACTCGAGTACTATAGTTACCTTGAGAAAAACATCATGTGTGTGTGTGATTGAGTTTCAACCTGAACTAACTGCTTTTTTTCAAAGAACATCATTTTTGCTTGAAAGAATGATTAACAGACACACAATGGTTATTCAAATTTTGGATGTTGTTGTTTAATCGCTAAGTTGTATCCAACTCTTTTGTGACCCCATGGACTGTATCCCACCAGGCTCCTCTGTCCATGGGATTTCCCAGGCAAGAATACTGGCGTGGGTTGCCATTTTCTTCTCCAGGGGTCTTTCAAATCCAGGGATCGAACCCATGTCTCCTGCATTGTCAGGTGGATCCTTTACCATGGAGCCACCAGGAAAGCCCCAAACTTGGATACTTGGCAGATATATTCTCAAAAATGAGCAAAGTGAGCCTGCCATTTTAGGGAAAGCAACTGATACTATTTGTTGTCAATAGTAAAATTTGAGGTTTCAAGAGAAAATTAGTTGGAAAACTTGTGGCCACCACCTGATGATCTTGATGGCTTTCCAATACTTAAAAAACTTTCTGATAAGATTGGTGGTGATATTGACAAATGTGATTTTCAAAAACATTGAATAATGAAATACATCAATGTTTTGAAGATCTGCACAATTCAAATGAACCAATATTCTCCAAATAAACCAACCTGTGATGTTGCAAAATCATGCATGGGTAAGAGATGAATTTAAAGACCAGTAGTTTTTAAAGCAACTGACTATAAAAAATTCATTGATATTCAGGTTTCAGATTCTATATTGCAATTAACCTTAGAAAAACTATTACTTGTCAAATTTTGATATAGTATTAAAGAAGAATAGCTACAATTACCTCAAAAGGCTAATAAAACACTCTGCCTCTTTCCAACTCCGTATCTATGTGAAGATGGATATTTTTCACATACTTCTGTCAGACCAACATATCACAACAGATTGAATGCAGTAGCACTGATGAAAATCCACCTCTTTTACTGAACCAGACGTTTGAGATATTAAAAAGTGAAAAACAATGCCAGTCTTCTAAATTTTTTGTTTTGTAAAATAATCTTGTATTTTAAAATTATGTTATTTATGTTACAGTGTAATAAGTTCATCACTAAATTATTTTTGCTTATTTTATTTTAAATGAATTAATAGCTATTTAATTTTTTCTTAGCTTTAGTTTTAGATATAATAACTATTGATAAATATAACC
Source organism: Moschus berezovskii (assembly GCF_049115385.1). Classification (NCBI taxonomy): domain Eukaryota; kingdom Metazoa; phylum Chordata; class Mammalia; order Artiodactyla; family Moschidae; genus Moschus; species Moschus berezovskii. The sequence continues at coordinate 40,251,342 of NC_142473.1, forward strand.
ATAGCTCTTTGGGACTCTGAACAATTTTTAGAAATGTAAAGGGGTCCTAAGACCAAAGAGTTTGAGAACCACTGAATTAGATGATCAGTAAAGTTCATTCCAGCTAGCAATCTTTAGAACATGCAGCCATCTTAATGTAATACGTTTCCTGTAAGATTTCTTAGCCATTCCATTCTGAATGCTTGTCAACATCCCATCTAAATTGTGGCCCTTAGCACTGAAATAATATCCAAGATGTAGACTGAGCAGCATAGAATATATAAACAGGCAACTGGCAGTTATTCAGTGGCCTATTTGTGTCCGACTCTTTGCGACCCCATGGACTGAAGCACTCCAGCCCTCTTTCCCTCACTATCTCCCGAAGTTTGCCCAAGTTCATGTCCATTGCTTTGGTGATGCCATCCAGCCATCTCATCCTCTTACGCCTTCTTCTCCATCTACCCTCAATCTTCCCCAGCATCAGGGACTTTTCCAATTAGTCAGCTGTTCAAATCAGATGACCAAAATACTGGAATTTCAGCTTCAGCATCAGTCCTTCCAGTGAGTATTCAGGGTTGATTTCACTTAAGATTGACTGATTTGATCTTCTTTCTGTCCAAGGGACTCTCAGAAGTCTTCTCCAGCACCACAGTTTGAAGTCATCCATTCTTCGGCACTTTGCCTTCTTTACTATCCAGATCTCACAACTGTAGGTGACCACTGGGAAGACCATCGCCTTGACTATACTGACCTTTGTCAGCAGAGTAATGTCTCTGATTTTCAATACACTGTCTAGGTTTGTCATAGCTTTCCTGCCAGGAAGCAAATGTCTTCTGATTTCATAGCTACAATCACCATCTGCAGTGATTTTAGAGCCCAAGAAGAGGAAATCTGTCACTTGGTTCGGTTCAGTTCACTTGCTGAGTCGTGTCCGATTCTTTGCAACACCATGGATTGCAGCACGCAGACTTCCCTGTCCCATCACCAACTCCCAGAGCTTGCTCAAACTCATGTCCATCGATTCAGTGATCCCATCCAAGCACCTCATCCTCTGTTGTCCCCGTCTCCTTCTGCCTTCAATCTTTCCCAGCATCAGGATCTTTTCCAGTGAGTCAGTTCTTTGCATCAGGTGGCCAAAGAATTGGAGCTTCAGCTTCAGCATCAATCCTTCTAATGAATATTCAGGACTGATTTCCTTTAGGATGGGCTGGTTAGATCTTGCAGTCCAAGGGACTCTCAAGAGTCTTTTCCAACACCACAGTTCAAATGCATTAATTCTTCGGTCCTCAGGTTTCTTTATGGTCCAACTCTCACATCCAAACATGACTATTGGAAAAACCATAGCTTTGACTAGAAGGACCTTTGTTGGCAAAGTAATGTCTCTGCTTTTTAATATGCTGTCTAGGTTGGTCATAGCTTTTCTTCCAAGGAGCAAGCGTCTTTTAATTTCATGGCTGTAGTCAGCATCTGCAGTGATTTTGGAACCCAAGTAAATAAAATCTGTCACTGGTTTTATTGATTTCCTCTCTACTTGCCATGAAGTGATGGGACTGGCTGCCATCTTAGTTTTTTGGATGTGGAGTTTTAAGGCAACTTTTTCACTCTCCTCTTTCACTTTCATCAAGAGGCTCTTTAGTTCCTCTTCACTTTCTGCCATAAGGGTGGTGTCATCTGCATATCTGAGGTTATTGATATTTCTCCTGCCAGTCTTGACTCCAGCTTGTGCTTTATCCAGATGGCATTTTGCATGATGTACTCTGCAAATAAGTTAAATAAGCAGGGTGACAATGTACAGCCTTGACGAACTCCTTTCCCAATTCGGAACCAGTTCATTGTTCCAGGTCCGGTTCTAACTGTTGCTTCTTGACCTGCATTCAGATTGCTTAGAAGACAGGTAAGGTAGTCTGGTATTCCCATCTCTTTAAGAATTTTCCAGAGCTTGTTGTGATCTACACAGTCAAAGGCTTTGGTGAAGTCAATAAAGCAGAAGTAAATGTTTATTTGGAACTCACTTGCTTTTTCTATGATCCAACGGATTTTGGCAATTTTATCTGTTTCCTCTGCCTTTTCTAAATCCAGCTTGAACATCTGGAAGTTCACGGTTCACATACTGTTGAAGCCTAGCTTGGGGAATTTTTAGCATTATTTTGCTAGCGTTTGAGAAGAGTGCAATTTCACGGTAGTTTGAACATTCTTTTGCGTTGCCTTTCTTAGGGACTAGAATGAAAACTGACCTTTTCCAGTCCTGTGGCCACTGCTGAGTTTTCCAAGTTTGCTGGCATATTGAATGCAGCACTTTCACAGCATCGTCTTTTAGGAGTTGAAATAACTCAGCAGAAATTCCATCACTTCCACTTGCTTTGTTCATAGTGATGCTTCCTAAGACCAACTTGACTTCGTATTCCAGGATATCTGGCTCTAGGTGAGTGATCACACCCTCATCTAGGTCATTAAGATATTTTTTGAATAGTTTTGTGTATTCTTGCCACCTCTTCTTAATCTCTTCTGCTTCTGTTAGGTTCATACTGTTTCTGTCCTTTATTGTGTCCATCTTTGCATTAAGTGTCCCCTTGGTATCTCTCATTTTCTTAAAGAAATCTGTGGTCTTTCTCATTCTATTGTTTTCCTCTATTTCTTTGCATTGATCACTGAGGAAGGGTTTCTTATGTCTCCTTGCTATTCTTTGGAACTCTGCATTTCATGGGTATATCTTTCCTTTTCTGCTTTGCCTATAGTTTCTCAGTGTGTCGATTAAATGAACAGGGTGACAGCAGACAGCCCTGTCATACTCCTTTCTCATTCTTGAACCTACCAGTTATTCCACATGGGTTCTAACAGTTGCTTCTTGACCCGCCTACTGGTTTCTCAGGAGACAGGTAAGATGGTCCAATATTCATATCCTTTTAATAGCTTTCCACAGTTTATTATGATCCACACAGTCAAAGGCTTTGGTGTAGTCAGTGAAACAGAAATAGATATTTTTCTGGAATTTCCTAGCTTTCTCTATGATCCAATGAATGTTGGCAATTTGATCTCTGGTTCCTCTTCCTTTTGTAAGCCCAGCTTGGACATCTGAAGTTCTTGGTTCGCATAATGCTGAAGCCTAGCATGCACGATTTTAAGCATGACTTTACTAGTATGATAAGGGAGTTAAATTGTCTGATGATTAGCACATTCTTTGGTACTACCTTTCTTGGGAATTGGGATGAGGATTTATCTTTTCCAGTTCTGTGCCCACTGCTGGGTCTTCCAGATTTACTGACATATTGAATGCAACACTTTGATGGCATCATCCTTTAAGGTTTGAATAGTTCTACTGGAATTCTGTCACATCCACTAGCTTTATTAACATCAATGTTTCCTAAGGCCTACTTGACTTCACTCTCCAGAATGTCTGGCCCTGGGTGTCTGACCACACCATTGTAGTAATCTGGTTCATTTGGATCTTTTTTGTTGAGTTCTTCCATGTATTCGTTCCATCTCTTCTTGATCTCTTTAGTATCTATTAGGTCTCTACCGTTTATGTCCTTTGTTGTGCCCATCTTTCAGCAAAATGTTCCCATTCTGTTCTCTTCTAGTTTTATACTCTGTTCATTGAAGAAGGCCTTCTTGTCTCTCCTTGCTATTCTTTGGAAATATGCATTTAGTTGAATATACCTTTACCTTTCTTCCTTGCTTTTCACTTTTCTTTCTTTGGCTATTTGTAAAGCCTCCTCAGATAGACACTTTGCCTTTTTGCTTTTCTTTTTTTGGGGGATGGTTTTGTTCACTGCCTCCTATACAATATTATGGCCCTCTGTTCATAGTTCTTCAGGCACACTGTTTACAAGTTCTAATCTCTTGAATCTATTCATTTTGTGTGAGATTTCTTAGCCATTCTCTTCTGAATGCTTGTCAATTTCCCACCTAAATTGTGGCCCTTAATACTAGAATCATATTGAAGATGTAGACTGAACATGCTGTTCAGTTCAGTCGCTCAGTCATGTCCGACTCTTTGCGACCCTATGAATCACAGCACACCAGGCCTCCCTGTCCATTGCCAACTCCCGGAGTTCATTCAAACTCATGTCCATCGAGTCGGTGATGCCATCCAGCCATCTCATTCTCTGTCGTCCCTGTCTCCTCCCACCCCCAATCCCTCCTAGCATCAGACTCTTTTCCAGTGAGTCAACTCGTCGCATGAGGTGGCCCAAGTATTGGAGTTTCAGCTTTAGCATCAGTCCTTCCAGTGAACACCCAGGATTGGGCAAGTAGCAATATACTTCAGTAATGACTTTTTTGGAGCTTTCTTAAGAAAAGAGGAAATTCCTAATTCATTGAGGAAATAGGTTCTTGTTCCAGGAAAGCAGAGTGTTAGGTATGCTAGGTAGCATATAAGTTGTCTTCCTTGATACATCAGAAATACTCCAACTTTTGCTTTAAGTGAGTTAAACCTCATTTCCCCCTTCACTATTGTGAAGAGATATTCTTGTTAGCCATTGCATTTTTACAAAATTTTGCATTAGCTTTGTGTCAGTTCCTTTGCAAGATGAATTTCACATTTGATTTTTCATATTTCATAGTTTAAATTCTACATAATTATAATTATTAAGAGGAAAAGGAAAGAAGTGATAGAGTTCAAGAAACACAGCTTCAGCGTAGTGATGTTGTATAGAGCGAAATATATTATTAAGAAGGATTTTGCATTTTTTTAAAATTGATGCAACTTGGGAGAGAGAGCAATTTTAATGCAAAAATCACATCTCCAGGAGAACCCATTTGAATTTGCCTACAGGGTATTTTGTAATGTCTCTCTAATTTTTATTTTGTTGTATAAAAGACCAGGCATTGGTATCTTTCCAAAAGTTAGTTGAGAAAATAAATGCTTTCAGGATAGTTGTTTTAATTCATTGGCTTATGTGTAATGTTATATAAACATCATGAGATCAGAGGATCAATCTTTGAGTTTTAAACATGCGATGCTATAATTTAATACAAAGGTAAGCAAAATTTTGTTGCAGGGGTTTTGGAAGGCATTTTGGTACTTTAAAAAAATGCCTTAGATTATTGACTCTCAGAGTTGGAAGGTCATTTAATCCAACCACTCCACTTGAACTTTCTTGCTTAAAAAAAAAAAAAGGAAGAGGATTAAAAGGAGAAATGGGTGTGGTTTAGAGACAGCTTTAAGCAGGATTTAAAAATTTAGCTTGAAAGCTTTTAAAGTCTAATTATGCAGGGAGGTGGCAGTGTTTTTATTTGCTGTTTACCTTTGATCTATAACCTATTTTTGATAGAGAAGGGACATGCTTTGCGAAAATGTTTATGATTTCTTCATTTGATGTCAAGATACTTGTTTGAAGTTGCCTTGTAATTCAGAGGTTTTTCTTTTTGTTACTAATACTAATGCCTTGCTTTTGCTACTAGATTAATAGCAAGTTAATCTGGATTTGGTGACTACTTTTGAATGTATAAATGATATAGTGAATTTTAGAAATAGCTTTATTGTTCTGGGACAAATTAGACATGTTAAGGATAAAAAAAAATCTAAATAACACCAGCTCATAAGAATAAAAAAGCAAAAATAATCCCAGATCTCACTCAGTGTTAACCTTTTTGTTAAATAGTATTTTACTTTGTGTGCGTGTGTACATATATACATACACATTTGATTTTCTAGTAATATAAATTGGCTCTTATTATACATGTTACGTTTTTTTATTCAACAATATTTTATGACCATCTTTTTGTGTCAATACAGATTTATATAATCATTTTTAATGAGTACAGAGTAGTGTTATATATATGTACCATAATTTATTTATGTAGGTAATAGGTTATTTCCAGTTTTGGGTTGTTAGAAAATGGTGTAATGAACATGCATATTAGATGTGTATGTCTTTTAACATTTTTGTGATTAGTTCCTTAGGATAATTATTGAAAGTAGCCTTGCAAACTTGGAGGCTATTGATGTTAAAATTATTAACATTTTCTATCAAATTACCATTCAGTGAAGTTGTACCCAATTTATAATACATGAAAGTGATTTTTTTCCCCATCCTCACAAATGCTAATTTTTCCCAGTTTATAAGATATTTTGCCAATATTGTAGGTGAAATTATTTTATTTATAGTTAGTTGATTATTAGGGAGACTGTACACATTTTTGTTATTAAAATTACATTTCTTCAGTTGTAGATTTCCTCTTTATAGTCTTTGTACATTTTTATATTGAAGTGTTCGTAGCCATGTACTTTTTTCTTAGTAAATTAAGAATGTGAAAAAGATTTGATAGCCAGATAATATGGAGAATGTCAGCTTCATGGTCAGATATAGTAGTCTGTTGTCCAGGTTGGATTATTGTTTGAAAAATCTTTTAGGCCAAAGGCCATGATTAAAAAAATATGTTCAGTTCAGTTCAGTTCAGTTGCTCAGTTGTGTCCGACTCTGTGATCCCATGAACCGCAGCACGCCAGACCTCCCTGTCCATCACCAACTCCCAGAGCTTACTCAAACTCATGTCCATCCAGTCGGTGATGCCATCCAACATCTCATCCTCTGTCGTCCCCTTCTCCTCCTGCTTTCAATCTTTCCCAGCATCAGAGTCTTTTCAAATGAGTCAGTTGTTCACATCAGATAGTCAAAGTATTGGAGCTTCAGCTTGAGCATCAGTCCTTCCAATGAGTATTCAGGACTGATTTCCTTTAGGATGGACTGGTTGGATCCTTTTGCAGTCCAAGGGACTCTCAAGAGTCTTCTCCAACATCACAGTTCAAAAGCATCAATTCTTTGGCACTCAGCTTTCTTTATGGTCCAACTCTCACATCCATACATGACTACTGGAAAAACCATAGCTTTGACTAGACGGACTTTTGTTGGCAAAGTAATATCTCTGCCTTTTAATTTACTGTGTAGGTTGGTCATGAATTTTCTTCCAAGGAGCAAGGATGTTTTAATTTCATTACTGCAGTCACCATCTGCAGTGATTTTGGAGTCCCCCAAAATAAAGTCTGTCAGTTTCCATTGTTTTCCCATTTATTTGCCACGAAGTTACGGGACTGGATGCGATGGTCTTAGTTTTCTGAATGTTGAGTTTTAAGGCAACTTTTTCCACTCTCCTCTTTCACTTTCATCAAGAGGCTCTTTAGTTTCTCTTCACTTTGTGCCATAACGGTAGTGTATTCTGCATATCTGAGATTATTGATATTTCTCCCGGCAATCTTGATTCCAGCTTGTGCTTCATCCAGTCCAGTGTTTCTCATGATGTTCTCTGCAAATAAATTAAATAAGCAGGGTGACAATATACAGCCTTGACATACTCCTTTACCGATTTGGAACCAGTCTGTTGTTCCATGTCCAGTTCTAACTGTTGCTTTTTGACCTGCATACAGATTTCTCAGGAGGGAGGTCAGGTGGTGTGGTGTTCCCATCTCTTGAAGAATTTTTCAGTTTGTTGTGATCCACACAGTCAAAGGCTTTGGCATAATCAATAAAGCAGAAGTAGATATTTTTTCTGGAACTCTCTTGCTTTTTCAATGATCTAGAGGGTGTTGGCAAGTTGATCTCTGGTTCCTCTGCCTTTTCTAAAACCAGCTTGAACATCTGGAAAAGTTCACAGTTCGTTTACTGTTGAAGCCTGGCTTGGAGAATTTTGAGCATTGCTTTGCTAGTGTGTGAGATGAGTAAAATTGTGCAGTAATTTGAACATTCTTTGGCATTGCCTTTCTTTGGGATTGGAATGAAAACTGACCTTTTCCAGTCCTGTGGCCACTGCTGAGTTTTCCAAATTTGCCAGCATATTGAGTGCAGCACTTTCATAGCATCATTTTTTATGATTTGGAATAGCTCAATAGGAATTCCATCAACTCCTCTAGCTTTGTTCATTGTGATGCTTCTTGAGGCCCACTTGACTTCACATTCCTGGATGTCTGGCTCTAGGTGAGTGATCACAGCATCGTGGTTATCTGGGTTATGAAGATCTTTTTTGTATAGTTCTTCTGTGCGTTCTTGCCACATCTTCTTAATCTCTTCTGCTTCTGTTAGGTCCATAACATTTCTGTCCTTATTTGTGCCCATCTTTGCATGAAATATTCCCTTTGTATCTCTAATTTCTTGAAGAGATCTGTAGTCTTTCCCATTCTATTGTTTTCTTCTATTTCTTTCTAGTATATTTATTTGTAAATTGAGATGTAATTAAAATGTAGCATTGTATTAGTTTTAGTTGACAGTGTGATTTTGTTTATTTACAAAATTTGTGTTTGTATTGTCCAGTGCAGTCTTTATTCATGATCAATATTTGCTGAATGCATGAATGAACTAGTAGAGGAATGGAATAAACCATGGTGATTTGGTGTTCTGAAGATTCATTTTACTAAAAGATTGTGATTTTCCAGAACAGATGGTATTTCCATCTCTATCTTCTTACTTTTTTGCTGTTCCTCAGGACCAAAGTGGCCACTGGAAAAAAACTCTTTAAATGTTTTTTCAGCTTAAGCTAGTCTATTTATAGTTCTTAAATAAGTAGCTTACTTCAAATTGTGTACTAATTCTTGTGAGTTAATTCTTAATCCTTTGCTTATCATAAAATGTTGCTTATTTCTAAATTCTCTACATAATGAAGTATGCTTTAAAGTCTATTTTTAAATTTTATTGGAGTATAGCTAATTTTCTTTATTTTTTTGTTAATTTTCAATGTTGTGTTAGTTTCAGTTGCACAGTAAAGTGATTCAGTTATGTATGTACGTTTATTCATTCTTCGTTAGATTCTTTTCTCATGTAGGTTGTCGCAGGATATTGAGTCGAGTTTCCTGCACTATACAGTATGTCCTTGTTGGTTATCTATCTTACACATAATCGTGTGTGTTTGTTCAATCCAAGCTTCTGAGGTATCCCTTCCCCCTAGAAATCCCCTTTGGTAACCCTAAATTTCTTCTCAAATCTGTAAGTCTGTTTCTGTTTTGTAAATAAGTTCATTTTATATTTTTAAAAATTAGATTTCACATATGAATGATCTCATATAGTATTTGTCTTTCTCTGACTTACTTCACTTAGTTTTTGTTTTTATAATAATGAACTTGGTAATTTTTGAAGTTTATACTTTTTAACTTGATTGCTACAAAATTCATCTATGGTACAAATCAGTTTATAACGAAATTCAGAGCTGCTTTTAAAATATGCAGCAAGACTAGATTGATATGACAAATGAGATTTACTGATTTCATATTGACTTATGTTGAAGTATTGTTGTTTGTTGTTGTTTATTCACTAAGTTGTATCCGACTCTTTTGTGACCCCATGGACTGTGGCCTGCCTGGCTCCTCTGTCCATGGAATTTCCTAGGCAAGAATTCTGGAGTGGATTGCCATTTCCTTCTCCAAGGGACCTTCCACCCCAAAGATTCAACCTACATCTCCTGTACTGGCAGGCAGATTCTTTACCACTGAGCTACCAGGGAAGCCCATATTAAAATGTTATTTGTCCTAAATCTCTGCAATCTGACTTACTCTAAATTTAAAATATTTCCAGGGTTAGTAATCTTAACTACTAAAGAGTCCAGTGATTCAAAAAGTGAGACATGTCAGTCACAATATTTTATGGATGCATTTTATTTTGAGAAACACTGGGCTGGATGAAGCTCAAGCTGGAATCAAGATGCCAGGAGAAATATCAATAACCTCAGATATGCAGATGACACCACCCTCCTGGCAGAAAGTGAAGAAGAACTAAAGAACCTCTTGATGACAGTGAAAGAGGAGAGTGAAAAAGTTGGCTTTAAGCTCAACATTCAGAAAACTAAGATCATGGCACCTGGTCCCATCATTTCATGGCAAATAGATGGGGAAACAGTGGAAACAGTGGCTGACTTTATTTTTCTGGGCTTCAAAATCACTGCAGATGATGATTGCAGCCATGAAACTAAAAGATGCACACTCCTTGGAAGGAAAGTTATGACCAACCTAGACAGCATAGTAAAAAACAGAGACATTACTTTGTCAACAAAGGTCCGTCTAGTCAAGACTATGGTTATATGCCAGCAGATTTGGAAAACTCAGCAGTGGCCACAGGACTGGAAGAGGTCAGTCTTCATTCCAATCCCAAAGAAAGGCAATGCCAAAGAATGCTCAAACTACCGCACAATTGCACTCATCTCACACGCTAGTAAAGTCATGCTCAAAATTCTCCAAGCCAGGCTTCAGCAGTATGTAAACCGTGAACTCCCAGATGTTTCAAGCAGGTTTTAGAAAAGGCAGAGGCACCAGAGATCAAATTGCCAACATCCGCTGGATCATGGAGAAAGCAAGAGAGTTTCAGAAAAACATCTATTTCTGCTTCATTGACTATGCCAAAGCCTTTGACTGTGTGGATCACAATAAACTGTGGAACATTCTGAAAGAGATGGGAATCCCAGACCACCTGACCTGCCTCTTGAGAAACCTGTATGCAGGTCAGGAAGCAACAGTTAGAACCGGTCATGGAACAACAGACTGGTTCCAAATAGGAAAAGGAGTGCGTCAAGGTTGTATATTGTCACCTTGCTTATTTAACTTATATGCAGAGTACATCATGAGGAACGCTGGGCTGGAAGAAGCACAAGCTGGAATCAAGATTGCTGGGAGAAATATCAATAACCTCAGATATGCAGATGACACTACCCTTATGGCAGAAAGTGAAGAGGAACTCAAAAGCCTCTTGATGAAAGTGAAAGAGGAGAGTGAAAAGGTTGGCTTGAAGCTCAACATTCAGAAAACAAAGATCATGGCATCTGGTCCCATCACTTCATGGGAAATAGATGGAAAAACAGTGGAAACAGTGTCAGACTTTGTTTTTTTGGGCTCCAAAATCACTGCAGATGCTGATTGCAGCCATGAAATTAAAAGACGCTTGCTCCTTGGAAGGAAAGTTATGACCAACCTTGATAGTATATTAAAAAGCAGAGACATTACTTTGCCGACCAAGGTCCGTCTAGTCAAGGCAATGGTTTTTCCCGTGGTCATGTATGGATGTGAGAGTTGGACTGTGAAGAAAGCTGATCGCCGAAGAATCGATGCTTTTGAACTGTGGTGTTGGAGAAGACTCTTGAGAGTCCCTTATACTGCAAGGAGATCCAACCAGTCCATTCTAAAGGAGATCAATCCTGGATGTTCATTGGAGGGACTGATGCTAAAGCTGAAACTCCAATACTTTGGCCACCTCATGCGACGAGTTGACTCACTGGAAAAGACTCTGATGCTGGGAAAGGTTGGGGGCGGGAGGAGAAGGGGACGACGGAGAATGAGATGGCTGGATGGCATCACCGACTCTGTGGACATGAGTTTGAGTGTACTCCGGGAGTTGGTGATGGACAGGGAGGCCTGGCGTGCTGTGATTCATGGGGTCGTGGAGAGTCGGACACGACTGAGCGACTGAACTGAACTGAACTGAACTGAACATGTATGGTTGTGAGAGTTGGACTATAAAGAAAGCTGAGCACAGAAGAATTGATGCTTTTGAAATGTGGTGTTGGAGAAGGTTCTTGAGAGTCCCTTGGAGTGCAAGGAGATCCAACCAGTCCATCCTAAAGGAGATCAGTCCTAGGTGTTCATTGGAAGGACTGATGTTAAAGCTGAAGCTCCAATATTTTGGAAGATTGTGAAGAGCTGACTTTTGAAAAGACCCTGATGTTGGGAAAGATTGAAGGCGGAAGGAGAAGGGGATGACAGAAGATGAGATGGTTAAATAGTATCACTGACTCAACGGACATGAGTTTGGGTAAACTCTGGGAGTTGGTGATGGACAGGGAGGCCTGGCGTGCTGCGGTTCATGGGATCACAAAGAGTCGGACATGACTGAGTGACTGAACTGATACTGAACTGATTTCTTTTGTCCTTCATTGTTTTAATGCAGATGAAGAAATGGGATGTATTGTGTATGTTGCATAATTCCAATTTATGCTCTTTTAGGACAGTTGCTAGAAACACAGGTGAGATCATTTTAAAAATATGAGAGTGCTTAAGAACACTTTTGGGTTCTTCCAAAGTTTAGGCTTTTAGATACATAGCATTGTGCTGGAGGTTTATTTTTTGGATAACTTAATAGTTATCATTTATAATTCAGGGTTGGATAAAATGTGAGAATAGCTTATGTCAGAACCAGCATTTTTTGCTGCCTTGACTAGTACACAGGTTTGTCCCTATGTTGGTTTAGGTGGTGTCCCACCTAAAACTGTTCTCCTGAATCATGAAACATCAGAAATTCATGAGGAGGGAAAGGCAAAAATAATTGACAGAGCTACCTTCCTCTGGGCAGACTCTCCTGTACTTTTTGCGTCCATAGAAATAATGAGTTGTTAGAAACTGGTGAAACTGGATTGGGGAAGCCTGAGTCATCACTTCCTACCAGAGGAGGAGGTCTGGTGAGGAAACCTAATGGATGTCTTACTCATGGATATTAAAGCTAACTAAATGCCCAGGACTTTATTACTTATCAATCCTGACTAGAAAATTGAATAAATTATATCGGTCACTTAGGCAAAACCATGTTATAGGAGCTGGGGAAGGGCTGAATTGTGTATTTATTTCATATCTCAACTTAATTCAGGATCCCAGTACCTAATCTATCATGACTGAGGGTGGGAGGAGAATGGGGCAACAGAGGATGAGATGGTTGGATGCCATCATCGACTCAGTGGACATGAGTTTGAGCAAACTCAGGGAGATGGTGAAGGACAGGGAAGCCTGGCGTGCTGCAGTCCATGGAATTGCAAAGAGTCAGACATGACTGAGTGGCTGAAGAACAACAACAATACCAATAATCTATCATGGCCATTTGTGCTAAACATGCAATGCTGGAAGTAGTAGTTCCTATAAATGATGTTGTACGAGATCCATCTTTTTCTTTACTTTTCTTCTAAATGAATTTTATTTAAATCTAGTTAGCTAACTAGATTTAAACCTAGGTTAGCTAAGTAACCTAGATGTTTACTGGCTGAACTTAAAATATGTGGATTGAATCAAACCAATTCCCAGAGTCTAGGAAAGTTTCTGACCTAAATTAGGAACTCAAGTTCCATTATTATTTTCAGTTGGACACTACTCATAGCCATCCTCACATTTTGGAAAGAATACAGCTTTTGCAACAAAGTTTCTTTGTTTTCATGGAACCAAAAATGTGCCGTATTTAGACCAAACAATAAAAATAAACTACCAAACTACCTTCTAATGCATGGGGGTTCTGGAGAGAGGAAACCATAGATATTTACAGGCATAAAGTGAGTCATTGTGCTAGTTAAAACTTTTTACAAGGCTAGCTCTGTGTGTTTGAGTTGCATCTGTTACCTCTTCAGCCAGAACTAAAGTATGTGCAAGGAAAAGAATTTTGCATTGAATTGTGGCTCATACAGAATGCCTTGTATATAGCCTAAGCATCTAAATGGATTCCACATCTTAGGTAGCACTAAAACTGCATCTTTTCTTATTTATTCTACCTACAAGTTATGTTCTGTTGGACATATCCAAGCAATCTTCTGTGAAGCTAATTCATTTTCACTTGAAGACCTAAATTAATCATGTTTTTCAAATGTAACTTGTAAGCCTTTATTGCCTTAAATTTTTTCTTGCTTTTGTTTTTACTTATTCATATTTTTAAACACCTACTTTATTACTGACAATATTTTAAAAGCCATAATGAAGATGTTGTACTCTTCAGTGACGAACAATGAAATAATTGTTTCTTTTGGTATTATCTTGGAAAAAACTGTTAGAGTAGACAACTGCCCAAGTTAAAAATAGTATAATTTGTAGCCAGAATGTATTCTTTAATAAAGCATGTAAATACAATTTACTAATCCTTTTTCATTTCGTTTTCTTTCTAAACTTACAGGTCACTTTCATGAATTCAAAAGCAATTTACCAGTGATTTCTGGGTGCTGGGGCTGATTTTTTTGTGCGTATTTGTAAGTATTGGTTCATTTATTATTCTTATTACTCTTCTCTTTGTGTAATGAAACAGTTACAGTGTTTTTAAAGTATTATTAGTTTTTTAAAAAGTGTTTTCTTAAAAGGAGTATAGAAGAACATCAGCTGGCAAAAAAAAATTCCTCAATTTGTTGTGATTTTCAGTGAAATAACACAATGGCAGGGCCAATTAAAATAGACTGAAAGCATCTTACTATTTGAAGATGGGGCTCAATTGTACGAATGGATTAACTTAAAGGGTCTAGTCTATACACACATGAATAATTTACCCTGATAACTTCTGGTTGTCTGGACTTGAAAAGTGCTACGAGCCTGTGCTCATTGAAAAGATGTGAGATGATACAGAATTCAAAGAGCTGTCAGTACATGAGGAGATTATGTACTAAGGAACCAAAGACTCATTTAGTGAATGTATAATGTATATCAGAATTGAAGTATTCCTACCTTCTTCACCATCATCAAAACGCTATTATATTTTAAATGGTATTTTGAAGAACAAACATACTTTTTCTCAGGAAAGAAGGTCAATTTCAAGAAAAAAATTTGAATGAACTTTTGTCAATGAAAATACCTTATATTGTTATATATTTATTAATATAAAAGTAGTTTAGAGTATGTGGCAGATATTAAAAATGTCCATATGTGTGTAAGATCATATTTAAGTAATTTGAGTTTAAGATGTATTTGTGTGTGTGTGCGCGCGTGCGTGTGTGCGCTCAGTTTCTTCAGTCATGTCTGACTTTTTGCTACTCCATGGACTGTAGCCCACCAGGTTCCTCTGTTCATGGGATTTTATAGGCAAGCATACTGGAATGGGTTGCCATTTTCTCCTCCAGGGATTAATATGTGTACATTGTTGCAAACCATTGGTAAGGTTTTTTTTACATTTGAAAACAACAAAGACAGAGGAAACTTCTCTGTATCCCTATAAAGGAGCTTTAGGCAGTACACTTCCAGGAAAGTATTTGGAAAAAAAGTAATATTATAAATTAGAGTTTAAGTGATTCAGTATTTAAGGTGGAGAGCAGTGAAAATTCCTTTGAAATCGGTTTTACCTTTCTTCCAGTGGCAGCATTGATTTGGGACAGGTATTTTGAACCATCTTAAAAACTAGGTGTGAATATTTAATATAGTTTAATAAATTTTGTATATTTTTAATGCTTTAAAAATAAATAAGATGCTGTTTTTATGATACTATAAATTCATTTTATTATTTTGTAGACTTAATTCTCATGTAAAACACAAAATATTAAACTCCATGGTTCATTTGGATTAAATATAAGCTTTCAATTTCTGCAAGGTATCATAGTGAGGATTAGGAGGCAAAGAAGATGGAGAAATGTAAAGTGTCTTTGAAGGGCTCTTGAGAAAAAGGATGATTCCAAGGAGCTGAGCTTATCCTATTAGAAATCTGAGTGGAGGGAAATAATTTTGAACTTTGTCAAAATAAATTTGACAAATCCTGTCTTTGTTGCTTTATCCTTTCTTTTACCTCCTTTCTCCCTTTTCTCATATCATTCAGTCATTTCTTGTAATAACTTTTTAGGATGATCAATTTTTAAAAGCTATAAACATAAGATAATTACCAGCATTTCAACCAAGATGGCCTTAACTAAAATATAGTTTACATTTCTCATCACCTCAAGGCTGTATTTCCTGACTTTTTCACTTTTCCTCTCCTACAGTCCCCCAACCAGATATACATAGACTAGTTTTGAACAGAGAGGATTCAATTAGCTGATATTTTTTTCTTGTGACCTAACAAAGAGAGAGGGCTTTCCTGGTGGCTCAGTGGTAAAGAATTCACCTGCCAACGCAGGAGAATTGGGTTTGATCCCTGGGTTGGGAAGATCACCTGGATAAGGAAACGGCAACCCACTCCAGTATTCTTGCCTGGGAAGTCCTATGGACAGAGAAGCCTGGTGGGCTACAGTTCACGGGTTGCAAAAGAGATGAAAAGACTTAGTGACTAGATAACAACAAAGTAGAGAGAGAGGCTAAAAAGAGAAGGGGCACTGTGGATATAGTTTTCATATGGTTATTTCTGGAGTTCAACTTAAAAAAAAAACTCAAAAGGCTTCTAGTCAGATTAGTCAGATTTTGTCTAATAACTTAAGTAAAAGTCATAGTAATCACATATGCCTGAAGTAATTGTTTTCCAGACTTGAGAATTTCTATACAATAGTTTAGGCTGTGGCATTTGTCGTTTCTTTGGTCAGTGGTCTCAAGCTTTGTTACGGGCCATCTCCCTTCTGACTGTGGAACCTTCTTATTAAAGAAATGTAGCAGGATACCATGACTAAGATAAGTCAGATAAAATTAGCATGGCATCCAGAATGCCTGCATTTCCTTTTAATTATTGCAGAAGCTGTCTACCACTTACACTGAATGTTGAGGCAGCTAAACATTTATTTCAGTTCAGTTCAGTTCAGTCGCTCAGTCGTGTCCGAAAAGAAGCCACTGTCACTGATCCCATTTGCTTGTTTTTAGGGTAAACTAAATAAATGTTTCTCTCCGCGAAACATTTATTTAGTTTACCCTAAAAACAAGCAAATGGGATCAGTGACAGTGGCTTCTTTTAGGAACTTTAATTTCCATATTTTGGAACTGCTTATTTGCTACATGATCTAAGGCAGAAAGTTTTATACCTCGTGGCCATGGGAAGGTTTCTTAGTAAGGTGTGCAGAAGCTGGTCTGTGAGATAAGGAAGGTGAGATATTGTTTTGCACATCCATAATGAATAGACAACACCAAAGGTGTGTGAGAACCGATTAGAATCTTACCTACGTATATCTACTACCTAGGTTAGAGTAGGAAAACACTGTGAAGGAAAATTGTTATCTTTTCAGAAGCTGAAAGCATTTTATTCTAGTTTTTTTTTTTCTTTTTAAAAATAAAATCACCTTTTTCCTTTCCCCAAAGTAGGCGTTGTATACGAAGACCTTGTTTTGCATGTTAATGATTGGTGAAAAACATCAAAAACAACAAAACAGAGATAGACTTGCTTTTTCAGATTCCCAAGTCTTTTTAGAAATTTGCCAGCAAATTTCTTTTTTATAAAATTTGTCTCTGTTTGTGGTCTCTAATAGCAAGATCCAAAATTATTTTATTGTCTAGTATAAAAAATGATTATTGCTTAGCTCCATGCTTCAGTTAATAACAACAATATCTTAATTTGGTATAACACTTGCTTTTACAGACATTTAATTGGCTAAATTTCATAAAACTCTGAGGTGAGTAGGAATTATCCTTATTTTTGCAAAGAAGCAGGACTCAAACTGAGGGATTTAGTGTAAATTTAGTGCTTTTTCCATAACACCAATCTATCCTCTATCAGAGAGTATTGTAGGTGTCTTTCTCTTATTGTTTGATCACTACCTCAGTCTCTACTTAGTTGTTATACAAATATTTTTGAAAAGTTTAAGCAGAGTAAGTCAGGGAGCAGATTGTGGAGAGCCTTCTACCACTTTATTTCCTCATGTTCCTGGATCATTTGCTCCTCCCTGGCATTTTCCTATCCCCTTATTTCCAAACTCCACATGCTATGTTTCAGCTGAAATTTTTTGAATTGCATAGATTTTTAGGAAACAAACAAAAATAATCATGAAATCATCTCTTTGTGGTATTTTAAAATGGAGAGAAATTTGTTTCAAACTGAGCATAGCCCAGACCAAAGCTCCTTCAGTGAGAACATCTGTGATTTTAAGGACAAGTAGGTCTAAGTGCATTATCTTTAAAAATATTATTCCAGGCTAATCTTGACATAGAGCAGGTAAATAAAAAAGATGAGCTGTGAAAATCCACAAATAGGACTTGAATGCCATTTTCCATGACAACGGGAGCTGCCCCATGAAAGCATTAATGCCAGGAATGCAAGGAATTTAAAATTGTGCCTTCTCAGTTTTACAGTTGTGTGCTCATGTTAATTAGAGATATACTGACATTTGGAGTATCTACATTAATACATACAGCTACTATACATTTGTGAACTGTGGCCAGAAATCTACTTTAATTGAAAGCAGTTTGCTAATTTGAATGTGTATATCCATTACATTTTAAGCTTTTAAATTTTATATACTGGTGCCCTTAGATACTTGTTCTTTCTATTCTCTCCACTTTCTGGTTCTGATTTATACCTGAAAGGACAGCCTGGCCTATATTTAATCTCCTAGTGGTGTTTTCGAGCAATATTGATGGAATTTTGAGAAAAAAAGGTTTTTAAATAGTGTCCTTATATTTGCTGTACTTTGAATCTCTTTTCACTCTCTGACTTTCTAAATTGTTGGTTTTTCTTGCAAACTTTTAAGATGGCCTGCCACCGAAATAAGGTAGGATTTAGGTTTATGGAATTTGCTTCACTGGCTATATTTAAGTACTAAAGAACTACTCTTCATGGTCATACTATGGTTTTAGCCAGAAAAGCCCAGTTTTAGAGACCTTGATGAAATGAACAGTGAAGAGGCATTCTGATTTTTCTAGTATAGCTGAGTTTCATTCTTCCTCTTGATGTCAAGCCGTGTATCTTAATTTTTGATTTGCAAACATGTTCACAATAGCTTGATGACTTCTTGAATCATCTTTAGCCCCAGAGTTTTAGTTTATCTTTCTTAAAGGAAAACTTTGCATCTATTTTTTTTTTTGCAAATTTGTGTTTCTTAACAATCTTTCTGTCAGGATTTTTAACCTAATTGTTTAGTCTTTTTTGTCTAATGAAACTCTCACACTTACTTTTTGGACAAATCCCTGTGTATTTATTACACAAGACCACTTAGAAAGAAACTTCCTTTTTGTAGCACCAGAATAAACTGCTCTAAAAATTTGTAATACTCTGGACTTATTTCATTAAACCATTTTACTGGCACCATTAAACTACTAAGACCTGGGACCATTAAAACTTACTCAGTACTATTATTATTATTATTATGGCCTAGTTTACCCTTTATTAATTTTTTTCACTGTACTAAGTTCCTCTGCTCTTTATTTTTTCATGTTACTTACTACATATTGTGCCATCACAGCACATTTGGTAATTTCGAGTTAATTGCTCAATTATCAGTGATAGTCATGAAGCACTTGAAACATGTGCAGTGGAGGATTTAAAAAAATTTCAAAATAAGTTGGTGTGTCATAATCTTAAATGTGAAACATGCCAATATCTGCAGTCATAAAAATACACTGCCTGAGCTAGGCATTTCAGGGAAGGCAAAAACCTACTCTTAAAATCAGGGCTTTTGTTTGGCACTGAAGTGTTTCATCTTTGCTAATTTCAAACAACATATCTAAATTTGATCTTGGTTTCTTTTTCAACTCTAAAAACTTGGTTGTGATAATAAGGGAAAAGGGAAGTAAAATTGTATTGATTCTGTTTGAATGTTTTATTGGAACCTCACGATCACGCTATTCGCTGTCAAGTGGAATTTGGGGTGAGGTGGATCCATGCTGGATGTCAATCAAGGAAGCTGACTTACTAAAGAAGCAGAGTGGTCTCCTTATAAAGTTTCTGCACTCATTAAGGCTATCCTTTAATCAGAAGACAATGTTTCAGTGAAGATAATATGTCGATGATTTATTTACATTGAAAAACCTCATGAGAACAATGACACTTCGGGGACTTTTTCTGTGTCTTACACAGTAATATTCTCAGATGCCTTCAAGATAATTTTACATTATGGCAAAATAATTATTGTAACTCTTTTGGCAACTAGGCAAACTATCATTAAATTTTGCATTAGTATTCAGTTTAGGGTTTTCTCTAAACTAATATAGTGCCAACAGCTCTTTTTTAGATGCTATTATGGTTCTTTCATATTTTTATAGAACTGTAGTAAAGCTGAATTTACTGGCTACATTTGAAGGTGGAGTACAGCTGCACAAGAGTCAACATTAAAGTGATTCAGTGCCCATTCGAGAAAAATTCTTCTTAACTTGAGATTGGAAACAATGTGGGGCTTGAGGGCAGTTTGCTAAGAACAGCTAGTAAATTTGAATATTCCCCCCAAAAGCTGCTTTTTGAACTTGTTTATAACCAAGAAGATAGGCTTTATCATCTTCCAGTATTCTTGCATATGCTTTGTTAATATTTAAAGGAATTAAGTACATATGGAGAAGGGGAAATAAAGCCATAATTTGAACTGAGTGGTGGTCTCAAATACAGGGACGCAAGGGAGTGTCCATAAATGTACTAATTATGCACAGATTAGTACTAGCTATTATTCTGTAATACAATAATCTTTAAGATGGGAAATATTGTCATGTTTATAATTCAGGAAAAAAATAAAACCACCGATTTACTCAAGCATTTAGAAATATTTTAGCAACTACTCAGTTTGTAAAGATTGAATAATCAAAAATCTAGTGCATTTTGTTGTACGTTTGTCTCTCTATATAACTTTCAGCACATAGTTTTATCTGAAACACATATTTTATGTTATCATGGAGTATAGGTATAAATGCTTTCACCAAATTTTTGCTAGTGCCAAAGATTAAAATGTGAGTGAAATATTTCCAGTAAAGATAAAAACATTTTCTGCATTCTCGTTCTCCCTTCCTTCATCTCTCTTTTCCTTTTGCCCTGTTCTCCACCTCTCTCTCTTCATATTTCTTACTGGAGTTTTTCAAAGATGCAAGCAATTATTATGTAAAAAGGTTAATTTCCTAAGCATTATCTCCCATCAATGACCGGCAAAAAAGACTTATCCTTAATGTTTAATCAGTTAAAAAGTCTTATCCACATGAAAAAATTCTTGTTTGTATTATTATTTGCTTAGCAAGTACTTTAAAGAGGAAAAAAGATGATCACTAACCTAAGGATTTAAAAATTGATTTGTTATGGAGAGTTTATGTGGGTGGAGTTTTCTTGGAATACAGACTTACTGGAGTTAGTTATTTTTCTTTTCAGCTCACATAGTTTTATATAAGCTTACGTGAATGAATTCATTAATAAAAGCAGATTTTCTATTTTTATTTCACCTTTGGGCTCTTTTACACCTTTGGAAAGCACAAATACAACAAAACGGTATGTTGGACACTTAATTATTATTTTTACCTTTTTGACCCACCTATCAGTTCAGTTCAGTCACTCAGTCGTGTCCGACTCTTTGCGACCTCATGAATCACAGCATGCCAGGCCTCCCTGACCATCACCAACTCCCGGAGTTCACTCAAATCCATATCCATCGAGTCGGTGATGCCATCCAGCCATCTCATTCTCTGTTGTCCCCTTCTCCTCCTACCCCAAATCCCTCCCAGCATCAGAGTCTTTTCCAGTGAGTCAACTCGTCGCAGGAGGTGGCTAAAGTATTGGAGTTTCAGTTTTAGCATCAGTCTGTCCAGTGAACACCCAGGACTGATCTCCTTTAGGATGGACTGGTTGGATCTCCTTGCAGTCCAAGGAACTCTCAAGAGTCTTCTTCAGCACCACAGTTCAAAAGCATCAATTCTTTGGTGATCAGCTTTCTTCACAGTCCAACTCTCACATCCGTACATGACCACTGGAAAAACCTATAGTAGATAATTAAGCATTAGCATCAGTGGACTCCAAGTCTGTACCCCTATAACTGCCTACATTAGGCAGACTGTGGATTATTTTTTTCTTAAAGTTATGGCAGCTGGTAACAATCCTATGACTTGGTTTCAATTATTACCATTTGTGTTCTGAGTTTCACTGACAGTAGTACAGAAGAAATACAGATGTTGTTCAGATGTTCTCTTGTGAATGTAATTTTTCTTCCAGTTATTACATATATATGGCATCATCAATTAGCATGGGTAAAGGTGAAATTGTTGCACATAATTTGATAACTGATATAGTAAGTATCAAGTGCACACTCATTGAATGGCTGACAACTTTAGGAGATTCTGGGCTTTGTCCCTCGTAGTGGCAGTATGTGGAAGCCACTGTTGATTTTGTGACTAGTTACAGAGAATTTTTTCTTGGACTTGTAGTCACAGAATAGATAGCTGCAAGGCAATATCTGGGGGAAGGCTGAGAAAGTAAAGCATGGAAAATGTGGGTATAAACTAGAGAGCTGAGTTTCAAAAAACTTTGAGGGTCTGGACCTTTCTGAGGAGAAGATATGGTTGAACACATGGAAGAAATACCCTTCCCTCCAATTTTACTGCAGTAATTGAGAAGACGAGACAAAAGGAGAGAAATTAGTGAAATAGGAAATGACTGAAATAGGAGATTTTTATAAAATCATAAAATGGATTTGAGGATTGATTTTTCAAGATGTGGAAATATTTGTTTGGATCTGACAATAGTAATTTAAAAGGGGTTCTGTAGTTCCTCCCCCCAATTATTTCAGTTTTATTGATTTCAGTTCAGTGCATTCTAAGGACAACAGTAGGAATTTTAGGAAATAACTACCTTCCTGGGGGGGTGTTGAATAATGAGAACAGTTTTGCTTTATCTGGGTAAACGTTACTATAGATATATATGCAAATAATCATTTATGTATCACACTTTGTATTTTACATGGGAGACCTTTAGAAAGGTCTCATGGTAACCATGATCAAGTAGCATCCCTATATCTTCTAGGACAAAGAATCACATGAAGTATGTTTCAATTATGGTATATGATGTTTTTAGTTTTGGACATTTGGCAAACTCTTTAATCACACTTCTATACAGTGACTTGTAGTGTAATGCATCTTCCTTTCCTTTTCCCTTCTATATCCCTTTCCTCTTTTCCTTTCTTTTCTTCCATCCTTTCTATCCTTTCTTTCAATTAGAGATAGTTTCTTTTCAATTAGTATGTATGCTGCTTGCCAAGCTGTAAAATAATACCTAACATGTGTTCCTTAAGCTGTATGCAAGGTCACCTTTTTGATTAAGGACTAAAGAATCCTCAGTGGGTTTCTTATTTGAACTAAGAGTCCTGTCATTTATTTTATACAATTAAAGAAACTGAGGAACTTTTGGAATTAGTTTTACTATTGTGAAGTGATGATCATTCAAAAGAAATTATAATCTTTATTGACTCAGCAGTTTACTAAACCTGAAGTGAAATTTGTCAGATTTTAAGGCATGTTGAGTGTTTGCTCACTAAGAACAAGATAAAGGAATATCATGGTCTAAAAGGAGAACTTTTAAGTTTTCAGAAAGTCTTCCTGCAGTGAGATATTCTGTGCAACCGTGTACTTACAACCTGAAGGGAAGTCCTTAGTTGTGTTTTTCTGGCAAGTCTTCCACATAAGATGCATTCGTCTCAGTTCTTGATGTGGGTCGTTTTTTGAGAATAGTTTGATTTAAGGTTAGAGGGGGTTAATTATCCTATGCAACCAAAAGGAAACATTTATAAATTATCTCAAGGATACTAAACAGGAGATTCCGTTCTGTTCCGTCGCTCAGTCGTGTCCGACTCTTTGCGACCCCGTGGACTGTAGCCTACCAGGCTTCTCCGTCCATGGGATTCTCCAGGCAAGAATACTGGAGTGGGTTACCGTTTCCTTCTCCAGGGGATCTTCCTGACCTAGGGATCAAACCTGGGTCTCCCGCATTGGAGGCAGATGCTTTAACCTCTGAGCCACCAGGGAAGCCCAATAAAGTTGTGGATTGATCAAAGTTATGATTGTAGAGAGCACTGACAGAATAACAAATTGTGCATTAGTTTGTAGTGTCTAGAGTGAACAGACTGACACTGTCCCCCAATAGCGCCTACCAGTGCCCTAACATTTCATAGTTTCTCTGTCAAGAGAGGAAGGGGAAGGAATCCAGTGTCTGTATTTGGCAGAGGTGAGTTAAAAACAGCTGTGTGTTGTTGAACACCTGTGTTTTCTAGGCATTGGGTGAGGCCCTTTTACCTGTTATCTTTAATCCTTTTAACAAATCCCTCAAACCCCTGGTGGTTTTCTCTAAATTCTGATTTATTTTTTACCTTCATAGTAGTTATCTTGTTTTTGTATGTTTATTTAATGTTTATAGTTTTCTTCACTAAACTATGAGCCCTGTCAGGGCAGATACCATGAGTATTTTGTTCAAACCTGTACACCCAGTTTCTAGCACAATGTGTGACATGTATTAAGTTCCTAGAAGATATTTGCTGAATAAATAAACAAATGAGCAACAACAACAAAAGGTAAGGGAGAGATGGAAGGAATGAAAGGAAGAAAAAGGCAGAGCTGGGATTCAAACACAGTTTGTTTGACTTCAGATCATATCTCTTCCCACTCTAGAACATCAGCATGGTTTCACTTCATCTGGAATATTATTCTTGATTATATCCTTAACTGATGAAATTTCCCTAAGTTCTTAGCACTTCAAACCTGTTTACATCTTATTCTGAGACCTCTTACATCTTACCCTGAGACTGAATGCCATGAAAAAGGCTGTCCCATCTTTTTTTTGTTCTGTTGGAATATCGCAACCATTCTATGCTAACAATTCTCTCCAGAAATAGAGGTTTCATATTCTAGATTTTTGGGTTTCTGTTCCTTCTACATAAAGAGAATGCACTTCTTTCTCTTCCGAGATTGATTCTTAATTTCGATCCTTGTGTTAGAGTGATTGTTACATGTCTTGCTGAGGTTTTTGCTTGAGAAGATGTGTGTCACTCTTAATGAGAGGTAGCTTGTGGGAGGAGGCAGGCCAACCCAAGGAGCTCCTATCCTGGCAGGTACCAGGCACTGGGGCTTGGTTTGGTCATTCAGCAGTGACCTCTTTCCACTTAGTTCGGTTTTATTGCTTGAATTTTTCCTTTACAAATATCATTGTCAATAAGTTTTTTTGTTTAAACATTGGTATTTGCATGACACTATCAACTATTTCATTTCCTTTTATTCCCAGTATCATCGTTTAAAAAGTCTTATTATGTCCTTCCATTTGTTTTCTAGGATGGGAGGAAATGTAAGAATGTAGAGAGTAAATGCAAGATTCATCTAATTTCTTTCCACCTAGTGTGAAATGTGTGATTGTAGTTAGGCTTTCAACAATGCTATGGAGCCTTGAAAGTGTACATTTTTAAGGCTGTATAGATGTGGTTAGTTCAAACAGGAATTATGTATCTCCCAGGTATATTGAATGGTATTTAAATCTTGATGTTGACTTAAAGAACCCTGTATAAATTCCCAACGAGGGTATAAGAAACAGGTTTCTGTGATGTGAAGCTTCTTGGAAGCTCTGACCACCTGAGAATCTATCATTTGAAGCAGTCTGGCCTACTTACAAGTTAGTATCTTAGTAAAGAGTGATCTGAGCCATTAGAGTCTTCACATTAGTTGGTATAACAGTGGTCAATGTGATGTCCAAGTTGCCCTCTGAAAACTCTTTAAAGGAGATCAAACCAGTCAATCCTAAAAGAAATCAACCCTGAATATTCACTGGAAGGACTGATGGTGAGGCTGAAGCTTCAGTCCTTTGGCCACCTGATGTGAAGAGCTGACTCACTGGAAAAGACCCTGTTGCTGGGAAAGACTGAGGGCAGGAGGAGAAGGGGGCAACAGAGGATGAGATGGTTGGATGGCATCATGGACTCAATGGACATGAATTTGAGAAAACTCCAGGAGATAGTGAAGTACAGGAATCCTGGTGTGCTGCAGTTCATGGGGTTGCAAAGAGTTAGACACGACTGAGCAACTGAACAGCAGCAAATCTGTTTTGCAGTTATGGTAAATCCTTTTCTTGGTAGCAAATATTTTCTTCCAAGGAGAGTGTTTAGCTTCTGTTGGAAATTAATTCAACTCCATAAATATATACTGGGTACTGAGTGTATTCAAAACAGAACATTAGATGCTGCATTGGAAACAAATAAAAATGTACGGAGTTTCTGCTATCAAGAACCTTAGAATCTAGACATAATTATTGAACTTATTCTTTTTTGTGTCCCTGTGTCTAAATCGGTGTGTGGCTCAAAGGAGGGATTGATAAATGTTAAGTAAGTTGCACTGATTATTGCAGAGGAGACAAACAGAGGAGATATGTTATTCTCTATGCCTTAATAAAAAAAATTGTCCTCTAGGGAGTTCGAAAGAATTAAAGATAATCCCTTTAAGAAGAAGGACCTTAACTTAGGAAGCAGACTTTCTGATATTCTTTGAATGTTGAATTGAGTTTAATCAGTGGAATAGGGGATGAAGAAACAGGTGCATCTTGGTAGTGAGAGAACTAGCACAAACATGGGTAGGGGATAGAGGGAGGGAAACAGGGAAGTATGGGACACGGAATAATGAGAAGTCCAGTGTGACTGATGGAGAAGGCGATGGCACCCCACTCCAGTACTCTTGCCTGGAAAATCCCATGGACGGAGGAGCCTGGCAGGCTTTAGTCCATGGGGTCACGAAGAGTTGGACACGACTGAGCAGCTTCACTTTCACTTTTCACTTGCATGCATTGGAGAAGGAAATGGCAACCCACTCCAGTGTTCTTGCCTGGAGAATCCCAGGGACAGGGGAGCCAGGTGGGCTTCCGTCTATGGGGTCACACAGAGTCGGACACGACTGAAGTGACTTAGCAGCAGCAGCAGGTGGCTCACAGGTTAAAGCGTCTGCCTCCAATGCGGGAGACCCGGGTTCGATCCCTGGGTCGGGAAGATCCCCTGGAGAAGAAAATGGTAACCCACTCCAGTATTCTTGCCTGGAGAATCCTATGGACGGAGAAACCTGGTTGACTACAGTCCACGGGGTCGCAAAGAGTCGGACATGACTGAGCAATTTCACTTCACTTCAAGGCACTTGGTAGATTTAAGAGAGCCATCATTCAAATGGTAAGAGCTTTGTTTTTGAGAAGTTAGTTCAGCCAGCAGTTTGTAGAGTTGATTAAAAGGGGGAAAAAGACTTTAATTAGGGAAACACCTTGTAAGATAGTTTAGGCAGGAGGTAAAAGGTTTAAACAGGAGTTGGTATTTTGAGAACAGAATGTTAGAAACAGAAAGAAGAGACTTTGTTAATGTGGTGTTAGTAAAACTGCTGGATTATATCTGATGGGGAGCATGAGGAAAAGAAAGGAGTCAAAATTACTCATTGCTCTTCCCTGTTCCCTGTTCTCAGCACTGAATTTTTGAAAAAGCAGGGGGAAAATATCATGCTAATGATCTCATGTCAATGCTCAAATCCCTTGCATCTCATTGGTTAGATCCTCACTGAAAATTTGAGGATACTTTTTCTTCCCATAGAGGCCTGGAAGGAAGATGTGTTTTTAAATGAATGAGAATATACTTAAAGATAAAATTACTTGAGAATTTAAAGGCATCAGTTCAGTTCAGTCGCTCAGTTGTGTCCGACTCTTTGAGACCCCATGAATCACAGCATGCCAGGCCTCCCTGTCCATCACCAAAAACACAAAAAGATGTTAATACTAGGGACTCAAGTGTACAGGCAGGGCCTTGATTTCAGGGACATGAAGTAAAACTTGGCTACCATGAGTGAGAAGAGTAAAGACACTGCGAATTATGGCATTCCTATCAGGTGGCTTTCACATAGAGATTAATATATGACATCTGTGAGGAATAAAACAGGTGTGCACAGAGTCTGGTTACTTTTAAAACTCTCTCAGATAAAAGGATGACTACAACTCCCTTGTTATATTGCTACATTCTTTCCTCCACAGAAGGTATAGTCATAGGAAATATTATGCTTTGGGTATAGGTGCTTTCTACTTGTCTCTTTCAAGGGAAAAGGAAATAGGGCAGGAAAATACATTCATAACTAAGAAAAGACACTGAAATAAGATTTTTAAAATAAACTTTTTCAAGAAAATGGAATAAAGTCAAGTTGATTTTGAAAAGGATTCTTATCATTCTCATTGCCTTATCATTCAGACTAACACTGCTGCTGCTGCTGCTGCTAAGTCGCTTCAGTCATGTCTGACTCTGTGCGACCCCATAGATGGCAGCCCACTAGGCTCACCCATCCATGGGATTCTCCAGGCAAGAACACTGGAGTGGGTTGCCATTTCCTTCTCCAATGTGTGAAAGTGAAAAGTGAAGTCACTCAGTCGTGCCTGACTCTTAGTGACCACATGGACTGCAGCCTACCAAGCTCCTCCATCCATGGGATTTTCTAGGCAAGAGTACTGGAGTGGCTTGCCATTGCCTTCTCCGCAGACTAACACTAACATGCATTAATTCATTTATTCATTCACTCAATAAGAATTCAGGATTCTTCTGGATATGAGGTGGAATTTAAAATAGTGAATGAAGAGTTAGTCATCAGGAATTTATAATCTATTATGGGAGGAGATGAAATATACATATATATATATAAGGAAAAAAGTAACTGTTACAAAACCTAGTAATTCCTCTCTAGGAAATGTTTTGCCCAGTGTTTCTCCTGGGAGACCTGCAGGAATTATTCTTCTCCATTCAAATGTATTCAGTCGTATGTACTGTATGTGCCTTAGCCTGCTGACACACCGAGCCCCTTGCCAGTTTGTCTTCAAAGGGCCCTCTTTCATAACCTGTGTATGACTTAAGTTCCTGTCTCACTTGTACCTATCAAGCTGTTCATTTTATGTATTGCCTAATAGGTTTTAGTGAAACGCTTTTTGAATGAATTACATACACGCTCTCTTACATTCTATCAATTGAAATATTTTGAGTTAAAAGTCTTAAAAATTTATGTATCCTATGGGAAAGTTAAAGTCTGTTACTTTTCTACATCTTTAGCTTTTTATATGTCTTTATATTTTAAAACTCCAAAACAACTTTTGAGTGCCTTCTGTGAATCAGAACTGTAGTAGATACTATGTATTAGTTTAAAAATACACCATGTGGAATTCCTGCCACCCCTGGAGACTGCTGTGTACTAGCTGTGATCTTAGGCAAATCATGTAACCTCTTGGAACCTTAGCATGCTCATCTGTAAAGTGAGAATATTACCTACTGCATGTTTTTGCTTAAACAGCTTTATTAAGATATAACTGGCATATAATAAACTTCATATATTTCGAGTATAACTTAATGTTTTGATACATGTATACACCAGTCAAACCATTTCCGCAGTCAAGATAATTTACATATACATAATGGTGATGGACAGGGAGGCCTGGCGTGCTGTGATTCATGGGGTCGCGGAGAGTCGGACACGACTGAGCGACTGAACTGAACTGAACTGAACTGAATGCTTTCTTAATGCCTCTTCAAAGTCCCTTACTCTACCCTTCCTTGTTCTGCTTTTAGCCTCATCCCTAGGCAATCACTGGTCTGTTGCCATTATAGACTGCATTAAAAGTTTTGTTTTATGTAAGTAGAATCATACGTTATATACAATTTTTTGGTCTTGTTTCTTTCATTCAGCATGATTATTTTGAGATTCACTCACGTGCATGTCAATAACTTATTTTTAAAATTGAGGATTAGTATTTCATTGTAAGTAGATACCACAGTTTGATTACCCATTTAGGTTTTTTCTACTTTTTGGCTGTTACAAATGAAGCTGCTTTGAACATTTGTCTTTAGGTGGACATGTTTTTTCATTTCTTTTGGATAAATACCTAGGAATGGAATAACTAGGTTACATAGGTGCGTGTTTAACTTTATAAGAACTGCCGATTTTTCCAAAGTGGTTTACCATTTTACATTCCTACTAGCAATGTGTAAGAGTTCCAGCTGTCCTACATTCTTAACACTTTGTGTGTTTAGTCTTCAATTTTAAGTGGTCTGTAGTGGGTGATTCACTGTGATTTTAATTTTAATTTTCCTAAGGACAGATGATGTTGAGCTTTCTTCATGTGCCTTTTTGTCATACATGTATCTACTTTGTTGAAGTGTCTTTTAAATCTTTTGCTGTTCTTTTCTTTTTTTTAATTGGGGTTGTCTTTTTTTATTGAGTTGTAATAGCTTTTTAATTTTTTAAAAAATATGAGTTATTTGTCAGATACATGTTTTGTGTATATTTTTTACTGGTCTGTGGCTTGTCTCTTAAGTGTCTTTTGAAGAGCCAGTGTTTTAAATTTTCACAAAGTCCAATTGCTTCTCTTTTGTATTTCATACTTCCTGTGTCACATTTGAGAAATTTTTGCAAAACCCAGGGTTGCTAAGATTTTTCTTCTAAGCATTTCATTAGAAGTTTTATACTTTTAGATTTTAATTTAGGTCTATGATTTATTTTGATTTTATTTTTGTAGTAGGGTGAGATGGGATTTCAGGTTTATATTTTTGCTTATGGCTATCCAAGTTTTCTAGTGCCATTGTCTGAAAAGGTTTTCTTTTTCCTCATTAAATTGCCTTGGCACTTTTGTTGAAAATATGTTGACCATATATGTACAGGTTTATTTCTGGAGTCTCTACTCAGTTCCATTGATCTATTTGTCTATTTTTTATGCTATTATCCTGATTACTTGATTACTGTAGCCTCATAGAATGAGATGGGAAGTGTTACCTTCTATGCAGTTTTCTGGAACAGTTTGTGTACAATAGGTATTATTACTTTTTAAATACATGAAAGACTTCACTAACGAAACCATCTGGGCTTGGAGTTTTCTTTCTGGGAAGGTTTTAAACTACAAATTCAATTACGATGTTACCTCTCATTTATGATAGGAGAATGTAAATATAACAGCAAACATAATATTGCTTTCCTGTTTTCTATTTTGTTGGGTTCTGTTTCTGGTCTTATTATTTCATTTTTTTCTTCATACTTTAGGTTTCAGTTGCTCTTATTTTTCTAGTTGCTCTTATTTTTCTAGTTTCTTAAGGTAAAAGCTGAGATCACTGATTTGAGACCCCCTTTTTCAATATGGGTTTTAGTGCTATAAAATTTATTTCTAAGTAATGCTTTAGCCATGTTTCATAAATTTTAATATGTGGTATTTACATTTTTATTCAATTCAAAAGACTTTCTAGTTTCCCTTTTGATTTCTTCTTTGATTTCTGTGTCATTTAGAAGTGTTATTTTCTAATATTTTTATATTTTCCAGCTGTCTTTCTGTTGCTGAATTCCTTGTTTTTGTTGGTTGGCAAATTCTATTAATGTAAACTAGATAAAGTTGGTTGAAAGTATTGCCCCAGTCTTCAATATCCTTACTGATTTTTTTGGTCTGTATGTTCTATCATTAATGCAGGGAGAGAGATTCTGAGAACTCTGATGAAATTTCTTCTTGACATTTTATTAGTTTTTCTTCCTTGTATTTTGATGCTCTATTAGGTGGGTACATTTTTAGAGTCATTATGGCCTCCTAATGAGTTTACCCCATTATCATTGTATAAGAATCCCTTTATCCATAGTAATATTCTTTGCTTTGAAATATGCTTTGTCTTATAGCCACGGCAGCTTTCTTTTTATTAGTGGTACCATGGGATGTATTTTCCATCCTTTTACTTTTATAGTATTGTGTCTTCATTTTAAAAATGGATTTTGTATAGCCTGTATACAGTTGAGTCTTGCTTTTTATCCAGTATCACAATCTCTCCCTTTTAATTTGGGTGTTTATTTACATTTAATGTGACTATTGACATGGTTGAGTTTAAATATAAGATACACCTTTGTTTCTTATTTGTACCATCTGTCATCATCACCTTTCCCCCTTTTCTTGTTTTTTTAAAAAAATTTATTAAAAATGTTCAGTTCAGTTCAGTTGCTCAGTCGTGTCCGACTCTTTGCGACCCCATGAATCACAGCATGCCAGACCTCCCTGTCCATCACCAACTCCCGGAGTTCACCCAAACTCATGTCCATCGAGTCGGTGATGCCATATAGCCATCTCATTCTCTGTCGTCCCCGTCTCCTCCCTCCCCAAATCCCTCCCAGCATCAGACTCCTTTCCAGTGAGTCAACTTGTCGCATGAGGTGGCCAAAGTGTTGGAGTTTCAGCTTCAGCATCAATATGCCAGCAAATTTGGAAAACTCAGCAGTGGCCACAGGACTGGAAAAGATCAGTCTTCATTCCAATCCCAAAGAAAGGCAATGCCAAAGAATGCTCAAACTACCGCACAATTGCACTCATCTCACACGCTAGTAAAGTCATGCTTAAAATTCTCCAAGCCAGGCTTCAGCAATATGTGAACCGTGAACTTCCAGATGTTCAAGCAGGTTTTAGAAAAGGCAGAGAAACCAGAGACCAAATTGCCAACATCTGCTGGATCATGGAGAAAGCAAGAGAGTTCCAGAAAAACATCTATTTCTGCTTCATTGACTATGCCAAAGCTTTTGACTGTGTGGATCACAATAAACTGTGGAAAATCCTGAAAGAGATGGGAATACCAGGCCACCTGACCTGCCTCTTGAGAAACCTGTATTCAGGTCAGGAAGAAACAGTTAGAACTGGATATGGAACAACAGACTGGTTCCAAATAGGAAAAGGAGTACATCAAGGTTGTATACTGTCACCCTGCTTATTTAACTTATACACAGAGTACATCATGAGGAACACTGGGCTGGAAGAAGCACAAGCTGGAATCAAGATTGCTGGGAGAAATATCAATAACCTCAGATATGCAGATGACACCACCCTTATGGCAGAAAGTGAAGAGGAACTCAAAAGCCTCTTGATGAAAGTGAAAGAGGAGAGTGAAAAAGTTGGCTTGTAGCTCAACATTCAGAAAACAAAGATC
Organism: Moschus berezovskii; assembly: GCF_049115385.1. Classification (NCBI taxonomy): domain Eukaryota; kingdom Metazoa; phylum Chordata; class Mammalia; order Artiodactyla; family Moschidae; genus Moschus; species Moschus berezovskii. The sequence continues at coordinate 40,283,733 of NC_142473.1, forward strand.
ATGGCAACTGGTCCCATCACTTCATGGGAAATAGATGGGAAAACAGTGGAAACAGTGTCAGACTTTATTGTTTTGGACTCCAAATCACTGTGGATGCTGATTGCATGCTTACTCCTTGGAAGGAAAGTTATGACCAACCTAGATAGCATATTAAAAAGCAGAGACATTACTTTGCCAACAAAGGTCCGTCTAGTCAAGGCTATGGTTTTTCCCGTGGTCATGTATGGATGTGAGAATTGGACTGTGAAGAAAGCTGATCGCCGAAGAATGGATGCTTTTGAACTGTGGTGCTGGAGAAGACTCTTGAGAGTCCCTTGGACTGCAAGGAGATCCAACCAGTCCATTCTAAAGGATATCAATCCTGGGTGTTCATTGAAAGGACTGATGAATTTCATTTAAAATCCCTTATTGGCTTATTAATTCCATTTTAATTGTATTTTAGTAGTTGCTTTAGTATTTATAGCAATCCTATACAACTTATCGTCTTACCTCAAGTAATATCTCACAGGACACACAGGATGAGAATCTTATAATAACCTACTTCCATTTTTCTTCCCAGCCTCTGTGCAACTATTACACTTGATCTTAGTCAAAAGGCTAAGAAAAAATGCCTCTGTGCAATCATTGTCTTACATATCACTTCTACATATGTTATAAGTCTAAAGATAGTTATTTTTGTTTTGAATAGCCAATGTTTTAAAGATATTAAAAAATAAAGTCTTTTGTATTTACCCAGATGTTTACCATGTTGTGTTCTTTTTTTTCTTTGTGTAGATTCAGATTTCTGTTTGTCAGTTACCTTCTGCTTGAAAGACCTCTTTCATATTTCTTGTAGGATATGTCTGCTGGTGAGATGGTGATGTTTCATCACCTTTTATATTCATGAGAAGTCTTTATTTTGCAAACTGTAGACTATTAGATTAACTTTTTGTGGTTCAATAATTTAAAAATATTGACCCATTGTCTTTTGGCTTATATTGTTTTCAAGAAGCTGCCTGCTGTAATTTTTATTATGTTTCTTTGTGTATGGTGTGCCATTTCCTCTGGCTGCTTTTAAGATTTTCTCTTTATCATTGATTGTAAGCAACATTTTTACTATGTGCCTTAGTGTAGTTTTCTTAATGTTTGTTGAGCTTGGATTTTTTAAGATTCTTGTATCTGTTGGTTTATTGTTTTTGTCACATCTGAAAAATGTTCAGCCATCATTACTTCAGAAGTTTTTATTCACTCCTATTCTTTGTGGAATCCAATTACACATGTTTTAGGAGGCTTGAAGTTGTTCTTTAGTTCACTGATTCTGTTCACATTTTTTTTTCCACCTCCAATTCAGTTTCATTTTAGATTGTTTCTGTAGATAAGTCTTGAAGTTCACTTGTCTTTGTCCTTCAGTGTTGAATCTGCTTTTAATTCTTCTCCCATGATTTTTCATCCCAGACATTGTATTTCTTTTATATCTAGAAGTTACAGCTGAGTCTTTACTATATATTCAAGATCTCTACTTAGTATGTTTAGTATTTATTTTAGCTTCATGGACAAATACGATGCAACTAATAACTATTTTAATGTCTGTATGCTAATTCTATCATCTGTGTCATTTCTAGATAAATTTCAATTGATTGCTTTTTCTCTTCACAATGAGTGGTATTTTTCTGCTTCTTTTCATACTGATGATATTTTATTGGATGCCAGAAATTGTGTAAATTTTACCTTGTCAAGTCCTGAATCTTTCAGTATTTCTATAAATATTTTTGGATTTTTTTCTGGTATGTAGTTAATATACTTGGAAACAGTTTGATCCTTTCAGTACTTGCTTATAATCACTGTCAGTTGGAACCAGTGTGTTCTTTAGGGCTAAGTTTCTACACTGCTGAGGCAATACTCTTATGAGTATTGTATCCAGTGTCCTGGCATTATGAAGTTTTACACTTTGATAATGGGAAATTGAATTATTCCTGGATTTGTGTGAGCTCTGGGGATTGATTATATATTTTTCTAACCTTGGTTGGTTTCCTCACAGATGTGTGCTTATCAGTAATTGTGAGGGATTCTCTTCCAGACCTCTGGAAGTCTGTGTGCAGGTCTCTCTCCTCTGGTACTCTGCCTCATCAACTATATCCACCTTGGCCTCGCTAGGCTTCATTTTCTTAGACCATTAGGCTCTGCCTCTGTATACTGCTGTTAGTAATTTCTTTCTTGAAGGAGTAAGCTGGGACAACTGTAGGGAAGACCTCATTTGTTTTTCCTTTCTCAGGAATCACTGTTCTTCATTGCTTGATGTCTAGTTTCTGAAAACTGTTGTCTATGTATTTCATCCAGTTTTTTTTTTTTCTAGTTGTTTAACCCAGAAGGATAAATCTAGTCTCCTTTAGTCCATCTTTGTCAGGGACAGAAGTCTCCACATATGTGAATAAATATATGATATATATTAAACATTCAGTATATTGAGTGCTTCATACATCAAAAGTACTAATTGATCATTACTATTGTCAGTTCTCCACCTGAATCCTGTTCAATAATGAAACTTAACTTTATATACCACCTTCTATAAGAAGCCTTCCAGATGAATATTACTCTTTATTCTTTGTACTCATATCGCTTTTTAAATATACTTTCATTATGACATGGATCTACGTTATAAATTTTGGTTTACTTATTTGTAGTTTGTTGTAGATTATAAGTTCTTAGACAAATGAGGTCTATCTTATTTACCTATTCTTAGTCTCCAGCATATAGTAAATGCTTATATTTTGTTGCATAAATGAATAATTGAGAATATCTTACATCTTCTAGGAAATATTTAAGAGTAGAATTCTTGATTAGGAAGGAAAGAGAAGGAAGGTTGATTAGGAAGGTTTAGTGGTATGAGAACATTTGAGCAGAATGAAAGTGGAGAGTTCCAGAGAATAGCATGAAAGCAAAAGGTGGTTGGTTGAAGCTGATAATATGTAATAATGATAATGATAATAACACTAGTAAATACTTCTATTACTAAAGTGATTATGAAGGTGAGAGAGGCTAGAGGACTATAGAATGGAGAGTAAGAGAGTTTTATTATAGTGTGTCAATAAAACCATTTTGTGAAACCTTCAGCACCTTTCTGAATATAGACGATAACATTGGTAGCATTACATAAATATGTATTGTGTGAATCAGTATAACTTGAATTGTTATAATAGGGGCTTTTAAACAAAGTGCTGAGAGAACACTATACTTTTTGGAATAAGTGAACCTTGGAAGGAGGTGGTAGGAATAGATTAACTGAGAAGCAAAAAGAAATCTTAGTAGAGAACAGCATAAATACAAAAAATACTATGGGCAATAAATAACCATAATAGAAGGAACAAATGGACCTTGGAGCTGGGTTCACTAGGGCTTCACTCTTATCTCTGCCACTTGGTGTAATTCTGGAAAATTGCTTAGCTTATCTGAGACTCAGTTCCTTCATCTGTAAAATGGGTGTGGTTGTTGGGAAGATTATGTGATGCATAGAATAAATTTATTTTATGTCTGGCAGATAGTGGGTCCAATAACTATTAGTTTCTTCTTTTTAGACTTTCTATATCTTCTGATGAGGAAAGAGAAATGCTTCAAGAAGGACTTTGTGACCCCTCATCACTTTGTATAAGAGCCCAGGTATAATATATAATTTATGAGTATAACTAATGTTCCCATTTATTTCCTATTTCCATGGCAAATGAGGATTGAATTGTATTTTTGTGGTCTAATCTTAAGCCCTTAGGTAACTTTAACACCTTGTTTCTTTGCATCTTCTAGTTTTTACTTATGTTTATAACTGTTAAATTATTGGCTAACTTTACATACAAATGAAACAATTTTACAACCACAGTTCAATATTTTTCAGAAATGTTTCTGTTTATAGGGAATATATCTACTGAGTGAAAGATTGGAAAGATGAGTATCAGACATTCTAAAGTTTGCCAAGCCTGGAAACCACTTGTATTCTTTTAAGTTATTTGTTTTAAGAATCAAATCAGTTTGATGTCAATTTCCCATCATGGAAATCATATAATATAAGGTACACAGTAAAGTTTAGAAACTTTTGACTTTTAAAAAATAATCATACTTTAAATCTCCAATTGGTTTATAAAAGACTATTATTAATGTTCACTTACAAAAATTTTTGGATACATGGATTTTAAAAGGAGTCTTAGAATAACTAAAACAGAGTAACCTTTTTTTCTTTCCACTGAAGGAAAAATTCTAGACTCTTCCAGTTAGCTAACTCCATGCTTGTTGAAGAAAGCTAAAGAATTTGCAGTCAGTAGAATAACAATTGATAAGCTGTAGTAGTCTTGGAGTCAATTTTCAGCACTGTTTTTGGCTGTTGAATACTTGCATTGACATATACTACTCACAGGTATAGTGCATAATGCTACTAATCCTTCCAAATGAAGAACCACCTTTAATCATCTACCTGGTATCTCAACTTCTGGGTGCTGAGTTGGCAGGGATCTGGCATGTGGTGGCACCTGACTTCATCTGCTGTTTTCACTATAGACCAGTTCTTTGCATTTATGAGTCTTAGTCTGGCCTTGATGACAGTTTGCGTGGTTGAAAGTGACCTTAGTTTTAGTTTAAGACATGTTGCCTCCAGGATACTTGTAAACATGTTGAGAGGCTGAGTTTTGATGAATGTCACAAAACTCCTCAACAGGGCATGAACTGAGACCAAGGACCCGACAATATTAATAATTCAACATTTGGCAGTATTGTGGATATTAATGCACTCGTAGTTCACCTTGACAAACCTGGGCCCAATCACATGTGAAAATGAGTTTAGTCATCTAATTTTAGTTTCTGGTGAGTATTTTTATACTTTTTTTTCACACTGGATGAAATGAAGAAAATAATCACTTTGTAGAGATTCAAGGTTCATAGCTATGAACATATAACTATGTGTTGAGAAATAAAAGAAAATGTTTTACAACAAATTGCCCTCTTGATTTAATGAAATAATGGTTATGAATTCTTACGGTGCATTAAGGCTGATTTGTGATATTTTAAATTGCCCGTTTATTCATAATTTGAATGTAAAGTACCTATTTTGGTATTTCAGCTAAACATATAACTCCTAACTTTAAATAACCAGTAAATTTATGTAATCTATGTTGGTAAACTGTATAAAGCATTTATAATAAAACTTAAAACATGCTAATAATAAGTACATATAATAGCTGAATATATTCAGTATTTTACAAATATTACTTTCATGGGTAAATATATGTATCTTCTTGTATTAAAATGCCACAGTAATGACACAATTCTATTTAATTATGAATAACTCTAGGACACACCTCATAATTTGTGGGTCCTAGAAATAATATGGCAGTGACTGGAGTGGAAAGATCTTGCTCCTTAAAATTTGGTGACTTGTTGAGCTGTTTAAATAATCTATGTCCTTCTGGCACATATCCAGATACATTTTATGATCACAAAAGAATTATTTTGTATCTCTAAACTAGCATCTTTTAGGCTAATATTACCACTTTGTTGTAAAATTTCTTCTTTTAAAGGGTATAAATGAAGGATTTAAATTTTTATGTGAAGAAAAAGGATATTATTTGTCCTTGAAGTATTTGGATCTGTATTTCTACCTAGAAATTCTTACTGTTATATTCAAGTTGAGCTGCAAAGAGGAAAAGCTTATAAATTAAAAAAAAAAAAAACTTTCTGTGGTAATAAAATGTGATTTATATTACGTGGTGAAAGATATCAACTTAACACTGGAAGGAAATAAATCAAAAGGACACTATTTTATTTTGATTGCTTATATGCTTTTAATAAATTTCAAAATAGACTTACGTCTCAATATTGTATTTTCATTCACATATATCTTCAAATGGGCAATTATGTCCACATGATAAATATGTGGGGTTAATAATGATAATTCGATACCTGTGTCATGAAGCAGCTCCTTTTAATCCTTATGTAAAAATTTCCATATTTTTCTTGGTACATCGTTAGAATATGAAAAATCTGAATTAAAAGGAAAAAAAATAACACTATAAAAATCTCATCTTGCCAAGAATTGAATTATACATAAGGTCTGAAAATAAGTAGAAAAGAATTAGAGGTGCATTTTAGATAGCAGACTGGATTCATTCAAATAATTTGCAGGAATGGTTTCGTTATGCTATAGTTGTAATAAATGATATTGTGCTACAAGCTTAGAATAAAAATGGATAGGTTTTAAGCCAAAATCTACTTTGGTAACTTTGGTCAGTTTCTTGCCACTTATATATCCCTTGCAAAGGAGAATGCACTATATCTTTGGGAACAACTTGAATTGCTTTTGCACTGGAAAATCATAAAGCCCAACTTGGCTTTTGGCATAGATTAGGTAAAGCTGATTTTAAAAGAGAAAAATTGAATACTCAGCAAACCCTAGTGAAATATTCCCTGGTAGCTCAGCTGGTGAAGAATCTGCCTATAATGCAGGAGACTCTAGTTTGATTCCTGGGTCAGAAAGATCCCCTGGAGGAGATCATGGCAACCTACTCCAGTATTCTTGCTTGGAGAATCCCCATGGACAGAGGAGCCTCGCAGGCTACAATCTATGGGGTCACAAATAGTCAGACACGACTGAGTGACTAAGCAGCAGCAAACCCTAGCAGATATTTTGACACAATCTTGGAGCTGATAAAAGTCGTCATAAATTTAAATATTACCTTTCCTACCACAGAAACTTCACTAATAAATGACTTTGAATGTTTTATGAATGACTAAGCATTTTTTTTTTTTAAACTAATAAGTCCTCTGGTAAGCTATGACTTTTTGGGGATGGTTTTACTTTGGAGAAAAGAGTGTTGAAGAGAAGGTACTGATGACGTGTCACATAATTTTACAACTTTCATAACTGCTTTTAACTACAAAACTATCTCTGATTAAAATAACAATTGAGCTTGTAATTTTATCTGAACAGCTGCTGCTACAGGGGGTCATTACCTTGGAGAGCTCGAAAATAATCGTACTCCTGGTACGTGAGTTATGTAGTCTTGTGTTTTACAGCAAAGCACAAAGTTTAAAGCCTATAGAAGAATGTTATTTGAAAGCTGTCAAACCATGTTAAAAAAGACTGCATCGTCAAAAGGCCCTGGTGGCCACGATTCTGCATGTAGCCTTGTCTTATTCATTATAAAATGCATGTTTATAAAGTTCCACAGAGCATCCAATTCCCAATTCACTTATATCAGCAAGACTTAACTTGCTCATTAATCTAAATTCTTTTGCAACTTTAATCTACATGTTTAATTAATCATAAAATGAGGCGGTAAGTAATTTCAGCAATGTGTGGCTTGTTATCAGATGCATTTAATCACTCTTCTGTGAGCTCATTTGGAAACACCTGAAGATGTCGAGTGCAGTTTGAATAAGCATAAATTATTCTTTGTCAGTGTACTTCACTCAACTAATAAGACATTAATTTAAAAGGCACTGTTTGTCATTTTTAGATCTTTACCAATATTTTTAGCTTAGCAATATAACTCTAATTGTATATATGATTCACAACTAGTGCCCGACATAGGAAAGGGTAAGAGTTTAATTCATTTTTCTTATTTACATGTAATTATGTCATGTAATCTTAGTTTTTAATGAGGATTAACCATCTTGTAAGTATTCATATGCTTTTGGAATAAGGTACTAATGAATTATAGTTGGAAAAATTATTTGTTGGTACAAAGACTTGTGATTCCTTATTTCTTGTCTAGGTTAGGTCTAAAAAGATTTGAGGTTTGAGACAGGGTTTTGATTTGAGGATGTAGATATTGTATAGAGATTACATGATGCAGATGCTAGCTTTAAATAATTCAAGTAAAATATCCATATTCAGCCATGCCACATAATAACATATGTAATTCTTATATAGAATCAGGTAGCCTAAAATAACGACAGTCCCATTTTCCACCCTACTCTCTTAACAGTATTGCCCAGTTGATGACAGCATGTTTTTTAAAAGACAAGAAACAAGAACAACAATAAAATCAAAAACTCACTCAAAGCTTCAGAGCAAAAAAAAATTCATGAGGGCTGAATGAGTTATATATATTGGTGTCAGGACCATAGGAATAAAAATTTCATTTTATAGGATGTCATCACCTGTCCTGTTTATGCCATGAGAGCAGTGACACATGGTAAGAATAATTATCTCAGTGGAAACAAATTTATTTACCTGCCGTGGAGCATCCCTTTTCATCTTACTCATGAACTTATCTCACTCATATGCTATCCATGCATTGTCAGCAGTGAGCCAGAGGGGATGATTCCTGAAAGGGGAATATTGGTTTGAGCTGAAATATAGTCATATTCTCCATTTTTATTTGATGTGCACACCTCATGGGTTTCTTCCCTTTCTTCAGGGATCTTTTACACTGAGCTAGAAGATATTTATATGTCCATTTCTTGCCTTATGCCTCATGTAAAAATTCTTCTCCCTATTTTCCTTTCTAAGGGAAAGCAAAGTCCTAGGAAATGTCATTTGTATGGTTCAAGGTATGTAGGCCATAGCAGCACATCGTAATGGATGGCACTTACCCTTATTTCACTTAAAGCACTATAAATTGTTTTCTTAAAGCCACTGATGAAAATGTTATACCTTCTTTAGAGTCATTCTTGATGAACAGCATTTCATTTGAACTTAACTTTCTTGGTAAGAAAGTTTCCTCATTCCTATAAAACTTTAGTGGATAGACATATACAGTCTAATATGAAGGCTTGCCATCAGTTTTTCTTGATAAGAAACCTCAAACTTCCCTAGCTCCTCTTTTCCTGGCACAACCTATGATACTTTTTTTCCAGACAGATTTGTTTTCTAACTTACTATTTTGGTGCAAAGAAAGAACACAGTGTTCTCCCCTCTCATCCCAACTGATGTGCAAGAGGCCTGCCCTATTGTCCAATTAATAAGTTCCTCCACACAAAGACAATGATTTATTTTAGAAAATGCTTATCTATTAGTTGTAGCTATTTGTCTGCATTATGTACTTCAAGAGGAAAATGATAAACTCAGTTCCATGTGGCTCTTATACCCTCAAATATTTGAATATGTGCTTAGATAAATACACACAGTGTTACACACAACACACATACACTGACACTTCTGCCCAGACACAAACAAACAAACAAGGACATACCACTTAAACATGCTTCTTCAATGGAGACCTCACAGTTGTTTCAGTTAAGTTCAGTTCAGTTCAGTCGCTTGGTCATGTCCGACTCTTTGCGACCCCGTGAACCGCAGCATGCCAGGCCTCCCTGTCCATCACCAATTCCTGGAGCCTACCCAAACTCATGTCCATTGATGCCATCCAGCCATCTCATCCTCTGTCATCCCCTTCTCCTCCTGCCCTCAATCTTTCCCAGCATCAGGGTCTTTTCCAATGAGTCAGCTCTTTGCATCAGGTGGCCAAAGTATTGTAGTTTCAGCTTCAACATCAGTCCTTCCAATGAACACCCAGGGCTGATCTCCTTTAGGATGGACTGGTTGGATCTCTGTGAAGTCCAAGGGACTCTTGAGTCTTCTCCAACACCACAGTTCAAAAGTATCAATTCTTCGGCACTCAGCTTTCTTTATAGTCCAACTCTCACAGTTGTTTAGAAAACACAATACCCAGAATGAGGAACTATTCCAATGGGTGCAACTGAATGAGTGGACCTTCCATCTCTAGCAGAACTGACAGAGATGGTTAGCAGGGCTCTGATTTTAATGTACAACTACTGTGGCTGAAGGAATTACTGGTAAAGTGATTACTGATGGCAGAGTGGGTGGGTGAAGAATGAGTTAGGAGCATGTGCAATGTGATGTCTACTAGCAACGTCCTCGGGGGAAGGTTTGGATGTCCTGAGTCATCAGCTGCTATGGGACTTAAGGCTCAGCAGATGAATGAGAATGTCAGTTGGTTACAGGCAGTACTTCTGACTTCATTCTATAAGTCTCAGTATTTTTGTTGTTTATTTGCTAAGTCATGTCCAACTCTTTCGTGACCCTATGGACTTTGTCTATAGGATATCCCAGGCAAAAATACTGGTGTGGATTGCCATTTACATTTCCAGGGGATCTTCCCAACCCAGAGATTGAACCCATGTCTCCTGCATTGGCAGGTGGATTCTTTACTGCTGAGCCACTGGGAAGCCCCTCAATATCTTATTTGTGTTAAATATAAGAGAGCAATGATGTATTCAGTTATGCTTTGTGCTAACTCAGGACAAAACCTAAATATTGCGCCTTCTCCTCCAACCAAGTTTCTTAAATGAAATTCTGTTCTATTTACCAAAGAGTTCATGTGTTATTTTTTATAAACACATAATTTATGCCCACCCAGCTTTCCTTTGAATCCAGGCTGTCTATGAACAGTTTGCCTTTTTATAGCAAGCTTGTTTTTTCTTAATCATTTGAAATTGGCTTTTATTAGAAGATCATTAGACATCATATCAGTGCAGTACATTTGGTGGCTTTATAAGAAGTTCTGATGCTAGATATTCAAAGGTCTGCTCATATGGCATCTTTATGGATCCACACAGGCTTGCTCATATATGAAAACAAGGTACTGAGTTACATAGATGGTTGAGTGAGCATTTAGTTATTTCTCTCAAATTTTTATAGGAATGGGTTGACTTGAAGTTGTGCTAACTTTCCTAGTGCCCTCAGCTTAGAAACTTTGTGTACTTTTTTAGAAAGCATCTGAATTACTTATATTCAGGAGAACATAATAATATATACAGTATAAGAAACTGTATGTATTTTCCCCATCCCCCACAGTTCATAGGATTGGCATGATTATAGCACTTGTTGTCATATTAACAAGGTGTTAATAGCCACTAATAATCACAATAGCCACTAATAATCGCTTTTCATGCATACTTTCAAGTATTGTATTTGAAAATCCCAGACTTCATATATAGTAAATGAGGAAGTAAAGCTTATGACCTTCTTTAAAAAAGCTAATAGTCAGTTACTTGTTTTTAAGTATTTTTAAAATCTATATTCCAAAAAGCTTCTTTGAATTATACCAGGGATGTATTTGTAGGAAATTTCCAACTAACTAATGGGGGACGTTCAGCAAGTTTGTTGTTTGGAATTTGGAATAGATATTTTTATGGAAAGCGTGTTATAGATGGTGATTTGATTACTTGGGCAACTTACTGAAATCCATTTAGCCAGCCTTATGTGGTGGTGGTTTAGTCGCTAAGTTGTGTCCGACTCTTGTGACCCCATGGACCCCTGCCAGGCACCTCTGTCCATTGGATTCCCCAGGCAATTCTCTAATTTAACCTTATAATATGACTGAATTATACTATTGAGAGTATGATAGTAGCTAACTGCTGCCTGTTGTGTTGTTTTGGTATGATATCTCATTTTAAAATCTGGCTTTCATAACATTCTTTTGATCGATTTCTGATGGTGGGATTTGACATTTCCTACTTCTACTCCAACACCACAGTTCAAAAGCATCAATTCTTCGGTGATCAGCTTTCTTCACAGTCCAACTCTCACATCCATACATGACCACGGGAAAAACCATAGCCTTGACTAGACGGACCTTTGTTGGCAAAGTAATGTCTCTGCTTTTTAATATACGATCAAGGTTGGTCATAACTTTCCTTCCAAGGAGTAAGCGTCTTTTAATTTCCTGGCTGCAATCAGCATCTGCAGTGATTTTGGAGCCCAGAAAAATAAAGTCTGACACTGTTTCCACTGTTTTTCCATCTATTTCCCATGAAGTGATGGGACCAGATGCCATGATCTTTGTTTTCTGAATTATGAGCTTCAAGCCAACCTTTTCACTCTCCTCTTTCACTTTCAACAAGAGGCTTTTTAGTTCCTCTTCACTTTCTGCCATAAGGGTGGTGTCATCTGCTGAGAGTCCCTTGGACTGCAAGGAGATCCAACCAGTCCATTCTAAAGGAGATCAATCCTGGGTGTTCATTGGAAGGACTGATGCTAAAGCTGAAACTGCAATACTTTGGCCACCTCATGCGACGAGTTGACTCACTGGAAAAGACTCTGATGCTAGGAAAGGTTGGGGGTGGGAGGAGAAGGGGACGACAGAGAATGAGATGGCTGGATGGCATCACCGACTCGATGGACATGAGTTTGAGGGAACTCCGGGAGTTGGTGATGGATAGGGAGGCCTGGCGTGCTGTGATTCATGGGGTCGCGGAGAGTTGGACACGACTGAGCAACTGAACTGAACTGAACTGAACTTCTACTACCAGTGCATATAGTGAAAATGAAAGACTCCTTGAAATGGAATTTGGGAGGACTTCCTGCTGTCCTTAGCTATGGAAAGTTACTGGGTATCCTGGCTGAAGTAAGAGGGAATGGAAGATCGTGATGGCCCTGGCATGGAGATGAACAATGTTGCTGTTTAGTTGCTAAGTCATGTTTGACTCTTTTGCGGCCCCATGGACTGTAGCCCGCCAGGCTCTTCTGTCCATGGGATTTCCCAGGCAAGAATACTGAAGTGGATTGCCATTTTCTTCTCCAGATATGGAACCTGCACCTCCTGCATTGGCATGTGACCACTTTTTTTTTAACCATTGAGCCACCTGGGAAGCCCATGGAGATGTATATCTGCTAACAAATAAAGGGCATCCTGTGGAAGGTTTATATGTTTTGAGAATGAAGAAGGAGCACTTTCTGATTTTACACCGATGGGCCAAAAGGGTAGAAACCAATACTTCTCCTTCACCATGCTTTACAGTATAGTCCAAGTATTTTCATCGTATTTCTTCTACTTTCTCCTCAAACCTACTTCCATAATTTCAGCCCTTGTTTTTTTAATGGTTGCACTGGTGATAGTAGTTCACTTTCTATTATGAGAACAGTTTTGGAATGTATTATTGATTTGGTTTGTATAAGATGAAGTGATATATGCATATAGGAAGGAGCTGAGATTGACTCAAAATTAAATACAGGTAGCTGTCCTTCTCCAGGGTTTCTGGATATGCAGATTCAACCAACCACAGATCAAAAATATTAGGAAAAAGAAATTCTCAGAAGTTTCAAAAAGCAAAACCTGAATTTGCTGTCAGTGTCAACTGTTTATGTAACATTACTGTTTAACTACATTATGTCCTTTGTGAGTATCTAAGGAAAGTAATATGAAGGTGCAACTGGGTAATGGAGATTTTATTTGGTCACATGTGAAACATCATCTTGAACCTCAGCAGTTGAATTATATCCCTTTTACTTCAAATTTGGCAAATTATATGTATTTTTTGATTGCCAAGGGGAAAGTATGAAAAAAGGAGAGTAGTGGGGAGAAAATGAGAGAAGTGGTATTTTAAAAGGCTCTAAAGACTTGAGTTGTCAGAGAAAACAGTTTGATGAATTATGGGGAAAATAGAATTTAGTTTCCCAAAGAAATACAGGGCTCAAAGTGTAGGGGGAGGGCCTTGGCAATACAAACTATGTATTTTTCTTAACCTGGGGAGTTTGGAAGAAAAAAAAAAGACACATTTGGCAAAGTGAAAACTCAGATGACTTCATGCCTACCAAGTGAAAAAAATAGGATTCTTTATCATCTAAGCACATAGTTGGGTAACTCACAAACAGAACTACCCAGTGTATAGGTTGCAATGGCAAGAAGCCAACAGTGAAATCAAACTCATAAGCACCCTATAGAAAACCCCTCAAATTACTGCTGTGCTGTTGCCAGCTGTACTGCCAGAGAACAAGAGCTGTACAGATTTCTATGGAATGATTAGGTTACTTAACACAGCTTGATTGGCTCTGTTCCTGCCCCTGTTCTCTTTGGCTGACAGCTGACCACCATACTAGTTTGGTTTGAAATAAGGCTGAAGTGAACACAACCACTTATATGCACCTTCCTCTTGAACGCTTCTCTCCCTGCCCACCACCCCAAATCCACACACACCCTATATATCTTGCAAAAGAAGAGATAAATACAACTGTTTCTTTAAGTAAAGCATACTGAGTGGCATTTTGCTGTCTGGTTATTCCACCAATCCATCAGATTTTTAGGAGAGACATTTTCTTGATCTTTTATTTGTAAGCGCCTGAATTTCAGTTCAGTTCAGTTCAGTCGCTAGTGAAAGTCACTCAGTCATGTGCGACTCTTTGTGACCCCATGGACTATACAGTCCAGGGAATTCTCCAGACCAGAATACTGGAGTGGGTAGCCTTTCCCTTCTCCAGGGGATCTTCCCAACCTAGGGATCGAACCTAGGTCTGCCATACTGCAGGCAGATTCTTTACCAAATGAGCCACAAGGGAAACCCCAAAATATCTTAAATCCTTCAGTTTTATTAACTTTTCTTCATTTTACTTTACTGCTTGCTTCATGATCCTAGCACTAGGATGGTTATTCAGAAGCCATCTGATCTTACCCTCTTGCTCTTGGATGATCTCTGATAGGTAGCTACTTCTGCCTATAGCATTTCAAAGAAGATATCGCAGGATATCTAGAAGGGCACTAGATGGCTTCAATTGCTATACTACCTGAATTAGAGAAATCTTTGAGTGAGCAAAGTGGTTATTTGGCTCTTTTCCTGTTATACAAAAGCTCACTGATTCACATGTTTTAGTTTCCATTAAGTTAGGAGGCTTTCAGACTTTTTTGAATATGATTCAGAGTAAGAAGTGAATTTCAAATCTGACCCAGTATACAATCAAAAATTTACATGAACAATACTTACCCTTAATATGTGTAACATTTTTTATTTTCTCTTTTCTTTCCCCTTTTAGCCTTTTCTTCTGTTGCTTCCTCTCGCCTCTGTTCCCTTCTCTCCTTTTTAACAACAAAAAAAATGCTGATTGGTACTCAGAAAATTAACTCTATCACTCATTCAACCTAGTTTGAAAAATATTGCATTTAAAGAAGCACCTTTTAAAAAAGATTTGATCTGCATGTTCTTTGGTTTACAGTTTTTTTTTTTTTTTAAATCGGAGCACTGTTGATGTACAGGTTTACTGTTGTTTTTAAAGAACAGAGTCTCCTATGCAGGATACTAATTCCATTGGCTGTTTATCATTAGAAAGATAAATATTGTACTCCACTAGTGGCATATATGGACTTTCCTGGTGGCTCAGATGGTAAAGATTCCACCTGCAGTGTGGGAGACCTGGGTTTAATCCCTGGGTTGGGAAGATCCCTTGCAGGAGGGCATGGCAACCCACTCCAGTATTCTTGCCTGGAGAGGACAAGAGGAGCCTGGCAGTCTACAGTCCATGGGGTCTCAAAGAGGCAGACACGACTGAGCAACTAAGCACAGTGGCATATATAACCTGTTAATAACACCATGTTCAGTTCAGTTCAGTTCAGTCGCTCAGTCGTGTCTGGCTCTTTGCCACCCCATGAATTGCAGCACGCCAGGCCTCCCTGTCCATCACCAACTCCTGGAGTTTACTCAGACTCATGTCCATCGAGTCGGTGATGCCATCCAGCCATCTCATCCTCTGTTGCGCCTTCTCCTCCTGCCTCCAATCCCTCCCAGCATCAAGGTCTTTTCCAGTGAGTCAACTCTTCGCATTAGGTGGCCAAAGTGTTGGAGTTTCAGCTTTAGCATCAGTCCTTCCAATGAACACCCTAGACTGATCTCCTTTAGGATGGACTGGTTGGACCTCTTTGAAGTCCAAGGGACTCTCAAGAATCTTCTCCAACACCACAGTTCAAAAGCATCAATTCTTTGGCACTCAGCTTTCTTCACAGTCCAACAGTATGAAAAGGTAAAATGATAGGATACTGAAAGAGGAACTCCCCAGGTCGGTAGGTGCCCAGTATGCTACAGGAGATCGGTGGAGATACAACTCCAGAAAGAATGAAGGGATGGAGCCAAAGCAAAACAATACCCAGTTGTGGATGTGACTGGTGATAGAAGCAAGGTCCGATGCTGTAAACCGAGCAATATTGCATAGGAACCTGGAATGTTAGGTCCATGAATCAAGGCAAATTGGAAGTGGTCAAACATTAGATGGCAAGAGTGAACATCGACATTCTAGGAATCCACGAACTAAAATGGACTGGAATGGGTGAATTTAACTCAGATGGCCATTATGTCTACTACTGTGGGCAGGAATCCCTTAGTAAAAATGGAGTAGCCATCATGGTCAACAAAAGAGTCTGAAATGCAGTACTTGGATGCAATCTCAAAACCATTCAATATCACGATAATCCAAGCCTCTGCCCCAACCAGTAACGCTGAAGAAGCTGAAATTGAACGGTTCCCCTGGAGAAGGGATAGGCTACCCACTCCAGTATCCTTGCCTGGAGAACCCCATGGACAGAGGATCCTGGCAGGCTGCAGTCCATGGGGTCGCAAAGAGTCGGACACGACTGAGCGACTAACACACACACACACACACATGAAGACCTACAAGACCTTTTAGAACTAACACCCAAAAAAGATGTCCTTTTCATTATAGGGGGCTAGAATGCAAAAGTAGGAAGTCAAGAAACACCTGGAGTAACAAGCAAATTTGGCCTTGGAGCATGGAATGAAGCAGGGCAAAGGCTAATAGAGTTTTGCCAAGAGAACACACTGGTCATAACAAACACCCTTTTCCAACAACACAAGAGAAGACTACACATGGACATAACCAGATGGTCAACACTGAAATGAGGTTGATTATATTCTTTGCAGCCAAAGATGGAGAAGCTGTATACAGTTAGCAAAAACAAGACCAGGAGCTGACTGTGGCTCAGATCATGAACTCCTTATTTGCAAATTCAGACTTAAATTGAAGAAAGTAGGGAAAACCACTAGACCATTCAGGTATGACCTACATCAAATCCCTTATGATTATACAGTGGAAGTGAGAAATAGATTTAAGGGACTAGATCTGATAGAGTGCCTAATAACACCGTGTACTAAATGCTGAATTATGCCAGATGTTGTATTAATGCTTATACATACATGCCATGAGAATTTTATTATTTAATCCTCATCATTGCCCTGTAATGTAGAAACTATTATTATACCCATTTTTATCGTTAATAAAATTGAGGCTTAGAGAGATATATCAGGTGGTGCTAGTGGTAAAGAACACGTCTGCCAGTGCAGGAGACATAAGAGACATGGGTTCAATCCCTGAGTTGAGAAAATCGTCTGGAGGAGGGTATGGCAACCTACTCTAAGATGCTTGCCTAGAGAATCCCATGGACAGAGAAGCCTGGCAGGCTGTAGTCCTTGGGTTGCACAGTCCAAGAGGACTGAAGCAACTTAGCACCAGCACAAGGCATATCACCTTTACTGAGCAACACAGTAAATGATAGAGGTTGATTTAGAATTTGATATTGTTTGGCTAAATGACCATGCTTTTCCCCTCAACTCTAATATCTTCTTAATTATATCTCTGAAAAAAAGTTAAGAGTATGTATATCATAAAGAAAGGCAGACTTTTGATGATTGCTATATATTTTTAATAATGTAGGTTGAAGTTTCTTGATAAAATGATTTTCATTCTGTAAAGAAAAGTAGAAAAAGAAAGGACAGAAGAAAGAAAAAAGAAATAAAGCCTGTATCTCCAGAGCTATGAATATAAAACTTGCCACTCTAAGTCTTGTTATTTAGTCACTGATTGGCGTCCAACTCTTTGCAACCCCATGGACTAAAGCCCACCAGGCTTCCCTATCTATGGGATTTCCCAGGCACGAATACTGGAGTAGGTTGCCGTTTCCTTCTCCATATTTAAATCTTATATAATTAAATCTTGTCAAACTCTTCTTTTTAAGGAAAAAAAGAAATGGATACACATGGAATTACATCTTATGCTACAGTTTAGTTCAGTTCAGTCACTCAGTCGTGTTTGATTCTTTGCAACGCCATGGACTGCAGCACGCCAGGCTTCCCTGTCCATCATCAACTCCCAGAGCTTACTCAAACTCATGTCCATCCAGTCGGTGATGCCATCCAATCATCTCATCCTCTGCCATCCCCTTCTCTTCCTGCCTTCGCTCTTTCCCAGCATCAGAGTCAGTTCTTCACATCCCATAGCCAAAGTATTTGAGTTTTCAGCATCAGTCCTTCCAATGAATATTCAAGATTGATTTCCTTTAGAATGGGCTGGTTGGATCTCCTAGGAGTCTAAGGGACTCTCAAGAGTCTTTGCCAACACCACAGTTCAAAAACATCAATTCTTTGGCAATCAGCTTTCTTTATAGTCCAACTCTTACATCCATACATGACTACTGAAAAAGCCATAGCCTTGACTAGACGGACCTTTGTTGGCAAAGTAATGTCTCTGCTTTTTAATATGCTGTCTAGGTTGGTCATAACTTTTCTTCTAAGGAGCAAGAGTCTTTTAAATTCATGGCTGCAATCACCATCTGCAGTGATTTTGGAGCCCAAAGAAGTAAAGCCTGTCACTGTTTCCATTGTTTCCCCATCTATTTGCCATGAAGTGATGAGACCAGATGTCATGATCCTAGTTTTCTGAATGTTGAGTTTTAAAACTCTCTTTCACTTTCATCAAGAGGCTCTTTAGTTCATCTAATGCTACAGGCCAGGATAGTTTAGCAAGTCAGAGGAACTCAAACATGAATGAGGAGTGGAATTTTCCTTTCATTTTCTATAATAACTTTGTTTGTCAAAGAGAAAAGCAGAGGCAAAAATGACCATCATGCCCGGTTTTGAAGAAAAACTTGTTATATGTGTACTACATTGGAAAAATTGTTTGGGATCACTTTCACTATGCAGAAATGTGGCCACTGAAATTCTTTAGCAAGGTGTGGGACTGTCAGCTCCACGAAACTAATTAAGTCATAAAGAGTGAGCATTTGTGAAGGTAATTGACTTACCTCATTTTTTTTTCAATCACTCTCTGTGAAAAGAGAAATAGTTTTGGAAAGAAAATAATGAGTGCAGTTGATCTTTATGACCTTTCCCTTTTTTTCCAATTCCTGCCAGAATTCCTAGGTTTAATACTAGACAGTTTCTTTCATCCCTTCCTCTCCTTTTCTCTTCTCTGCTATCTCCCTTCTCCCCTGTGATTTTCCTCGTGTCCCCCTCTCTCTCTCCTGCTACTCTTCTCTCTACCGTCTTGTCTCCTCTGCCCCTTCTTTCATTTTGCATTCTTATATGCAATCTTTATAATCACCACTCTCACCTTCATTCTCTCAGATTCTTGCATCTCCTAGGTAAGGTGCAAATGCAACTTGTTTCTGTTTATTAAAATGATAATCTGGAAAAATAACATCCTTTCTACCTACTTGCTTCTCTCTCTTTCTCCCATAAACCAAACACATGCTTTCAGAAGAAATCTATTATCTTACTTTTGGAAAATGTTGAACTGTTGCTTCCTACTTTGTATCTTCTTGGGAGTAAGATATGTCTATGACCAGTCATGCTATGGCTTAAAGAGAAAATCAAAGATTCCATACTAAAAATTGGCATTGACCCAGATACTTCTGCTACACTCACTAAAAATGAACCTTAGTAGACACACTTTTATACACGGAGATGGACTTGTTCAATATGTAATTGCTATGTGATACTACCCTAGGGGAGAATTTGAAAATAGGCAGGTGTGCTAGATGTAACCCTCATTGAATTCAAGGTCAGGATTCTAAGACTCGCCTCAAACCATTGGTGCTTTGGAGAGCTGATATCTTGACAGCATGTTGTGTTCAGTAGCTAAGTCGTGTCTGACTCTTTGTGACCCCATGCACTGCAGCACGCCAGACTTCCCTGTCCTTGCAAGAAGACTTAATTCTTCCTTGCAAGAAGATCAAACCAGTCAGTCCTGAAGGAAATCAACCCTGAATATTCATTAGAAGAATTAATGAAACTAATACTTTGGCCACTTGATGTGAAAAGCCCACTCACTGGAAAAGACCCTGATGCTGGGAAAGATTGAAGGCAAAAGGAGAAGAGGGTGGCAGAGGATAAGATGGTTAGATAGCATTCTCAACAAGGTCAGGATTCTAAGGGTACTCAGACAAAGTGGAATAAGATGAACTTGGTTTTAAAGATACTATAATAACAACATTCTTCGGCCCAGAGAAAGTCAAGAAAGAGTATTTTCAGTGATGGTGGAGTGTAATAAGAACATGATTGGTAATAGGTACATGATTGAGATATGCTGATAAAACTCTAAAATACTTCTGTGAATAGACAGATTTGGTTTACAAATGAGGATGTAAAAACCCTCACTGACGCTGGCTGCAAACATTTTGGGCACATTCACAAATATACAAATCACGGGGCAATTTTGAGTGTGTGGGTAGAGGGAGATGTAGAACAAGTAATAAAGCATATGTGTGTGTGTGTGTGTGTGTGTGTTCAGATTAGAGGAGAGACAAAGGAAGGCCAAGCATACTTCAGTTCATGGAGTCACGGAGTTGGACACGACTTAACAATTCAACAACAACAAAGGAGAGTAATAATTCATTATTAGTTGGGTCAGAATTTGCATAGTTTGTGGATTGTATATTACAGTTTCCCTGATTTATTGAGTCTAAAATAATATGTATAATGTTACTCTTGTATTGTCTTATTTATTAATTTAAATTTGAATCTTTAGGTAGAATCCAAGCTTGTATAACTTTAGGTATGGAGTCTCTTCTTGATTCAGGATTCTTCTGGATCTTGCTGCTGCTGCTGCTAAGTCGCTTCAGTCATGTCTGACTCTGTGCGACCCCATAGATGGCAGCCCACCAGGCTCCTCCGTCCCTGGGATTCTCCAGGCAAGAACACTGGAGTGGGTTACCATTTCCTTCTCCAATGCATGCAAGTGAAAAGTGAAAGTGAAGTCGCTCAGTCATGTCCGACTCCTAGTGACCCCATGGACTGCAGCCTACCAGTCTCTTCCATAGGATCATGTAAATGCTGTCATTTAAAGCTATGACAAACAGCATTTTAAAAAGCTAAGTCATCTCTTTGCCAGCAAAGGTCCATATAGTCAAAGCTGTGGTTTTTCCAGTAGTCACGTACAGATGTGAGAGTTGGACCATAAAGAAGGCTGAGTGCCAAAGAATTGATGCTTTTGAATTGTGGTGCTGGAGGAGACTCTTGGATTGCAAGAAGATCAAACCAATCAATCCTAAAGGAAATCAACCCTGTTTATTCATTGGAAAAGCTGTTGTTGAAACTCTAATACTTTGGCCACTTGATGCGAAGAGCTGACTCATTGGAAAAGACCCGGATGTTGGGAAAGATTGAAGGCAAAAGGAGGAAAGGGTGACAGAAGATAAGACAGTTAGATAGCATTACCAACTCAGTGGACATGAATTTGAACAAATTCTGGGAGATAGTGAAGGACAGGGAAGCCTGGGATGCTGCAGTGCATGGAGTTGCAGGGTCAGACACGACTTAGTGACTAAACACAACAACATATTGTCGAGATATAACCCTCCCAAAGCACCAAAGTTTCGAGAAGCTTTTGAGTTAACTAAAATAAATGGATTTTTATGATTGGGCCAATGTAGTACATATGAATTTGGTTCCTATGTGTAAATTAACTTTGTTTTATTCTATGCTTTGGGCTTTGAATCTAACTTTGATCAGCCTCTTTGGTTGGAAGGAGGAATTGGCAGAGAGAAAGTGGACATATTGCTAACAATCTATGTTTTTTACTTAAGGAGATTTCATCCACAGTCTATTACTCTCAATTTCTCTGTTTGTCCATTCAGCTATTTCTAACAAAGATAGATACTTCTTTTTTTAACTGTCCTTAACCTCCGCTGCTTTTGAACTGTGGTGTTGGAGAAGACTCTTGAGAGTCCCTTGGAGTGCAAGGAGATCCAACCAGTCCATTCTAAAGGAGATCAATCCTGGGTGTTCATTGGAAGGACTGATGCTAAAGCTGAAACTGCAATACTTTGGCCACCTCATGCGACGAGTTGACTCACTGGAAAAGACTCTGATGCTGGGAAAGGTTGGGGGTGGGAGGAGAAGGGGACGACAGAGAATGAGATGGCTGGATGACATCACCGACTCTGTGGACATGAATTTGAGTGAACTCCGGGGGTTGGTGATGGACAGGGAGGCCTGGCGTGCTGTGATTCATGGGGTCGTGGAGAGTCGGACACAACTGAGCGACTGAACTGAACTGAACTGAACTGAACCTCCGCTTCATTGACTATGCCAAAGCCTTTGACTGTGTGGATCACAATAAACTGTGGAAAATCCTGAAAGAGATGGGAATACCAGGCCACCTGACCTGCCTCTTGAGAAACCTGTATTCAGGTCAGGAAGAAACAGTTAGAACTGGATATGGAACAACAGACTGGTTCCAAATAGGAAAAGGAGTACATCAAGGTTGTATACTGTCACCCTGCTTATTTAACTTATACGCAGAGTACATCATGAGGAACACTGGGCTGGAAGAAGCACAAGCTGGAATCAAGATTGCCGGGAGAAATATCAATAACCTCAGATATGCAGATGACACCACCCTTATGGCAGAAAGTGAAGAGGAACTCAAAAGCCTCTTGATGAAAGTGAAAGAGGAGAGTGAAAAAGTTGGCTTATAGCTCAACATTCAGAAAACAAAGATCACGGCATCTGGTCCCATCACTTCATGGGAAATAGATGGGAAAACAGTGGAAACAGTGTCAGACTATTGTTTTGGACTCCAAATCACTGCGGATGCTGATTGCATGCTTACTCCTTGGAAGGAAAGTTATGACCAAACTAGATAGTGTATTAAAAGGCAGAGACATTACTTTGCCAACCAAGGTCCGTCTGGTCAAGACTATGATTTTTCCAGTGGTCATGTATGGATGTGAGAGTTGGACTGTGAAGAAAGCTGAGCGCCGAAGAATTGATGCTTTTGAATTGTGGTGTTGGAGAAGACTCTTGAGAGTCCCTTGGACTGCAAGGAGATCCAACCAGTCCATTCTAAAAGAGATCAATCCTGGGTGTTCATTGGAAGGACTGATGCTAAAGGTGAAACTCCAATACTTAGGCCACCTCATGCGAAGAGTTGACTCACTGGAAACGACTCTGATGCTGGGAGGGATTAGGGGCAGGAGGAGACGGGGATGAGATGGCTGGATGGCATTACCGACTCGATGGACGTGAGTTTGAGTGAACTCTGGGAGTTGGTGATGGACAGGGAGGCCTGGTGTGCTGTGATTCATGGGGTCGCAAAGAGTCGGACACGACTGACTGACTGAATTGAACTGAACCTCTTATTAAATAGTTCCATTAAATATCTGCACAGTGGAAGCCAATTTTGCACATAACATCAGCATGGTTCCATGACAACAGTCTGCTTTAGGGTTTGTTCTTTGTATGTGTTTTAGAGGAAGTGGGATGAAAGAGAAGTAACATTTATTGAGTATTTACATATATTATCTCATTTAATTCTTACAACAACTGTGAGGTGTCAATTGCATTTATATAAACTGTTTGGAATCAGGAAACAAGCCCACTGTAAAAGCAAAATTACCAGATCTTATTTAAAGGACAACACTCTAAGAAAAATGCCAACTTATTCTTGTCATTATAATGGGCTGAAATGAGAAATAAGTGAAATATAAAGATACAAGTGAGAAATCTGAATGATGAGACAACTGTTACCATTTACCTCACTACCACAGTGAATTATTGGAAATAATGCATCTAAAAGAGGAAATGGCTCTGTAATTAGTGTGACTTTATAATGGGCTATCTCAGAAAGGAAGATTCATTCTGCTCAAGTGAGGTAACACGTCTTGTTCCTATTTACTTTCATGTGTATTGTCTAGATAAGGGAGTCTTGGTAGAACCACCGGCATAAACTGTTTTTTAACATGTTCATTTAATTGACTTCTGGCCAAGGCAGCTTTTGATGGAAAGGGTTTTTGCATCCTAAAGACCTAAAATGATATCCTAAAATGAAATATTTTTTAGTTTTTACTTCTTGCTGTCTCACTTAAAGTTTATTAGATAATTAACAATCTTTAAAGAAAATACTAAAAAGTACTGAAAAATAGGTGAGATTAAATGTTAACAAACATAGAGAAGTTATCTTTTTTTAACTTAAAAAACTCGTGGAAACTTCATCAAGCTTATAACAGACAATAAGTATTATTGAAATGAAATGTGGAAATAAATATGTGCATGTTTATTTATTCATTATTTTTTAAATCAACAGACATGTACTGAGGGCTTAATATGTCCCAGATAGATATGTTTGAGATTTAAATGTGAATAACATAAAGCCCAGCTATTAAGTAGCTTGAAAATCTAATAGACAGGTAAAGAGAGAAATTATAATAGCATATTAGACTTAAAGTTTAGATATAAATGAAATAAGATACAAAACTTTGAAATTTGCCAGGGAGAGGTGGGGGAAGATTTCATTAAATGGGCTATCATATGAGCTGCTTCTTAAAGGCATAATAGGGAGTTACTTAGAGGGGATGTGGAAATAGGAAGACTATTCTAGGTTACCTAGACATGAAAGGGCCTGATATGTAATTGTAAGAATTCAATATCATTGCCACATGTGGAACAAAGCAGATGGGAAAGGGATTAGGTTGAAAATATTGTTGGGTGGTACAATTGATTATTTCCCTATATAACCTGGAAAATATTTTATTTCAACTAATTAATTTCAGTAAGATGGGCATTTTTCTAGGAAATTACTCACTTCAGTATAATCTCCATGATATACCTTTTGGTACTTTTTATATAGCAAATGAGATATTAAGCTATTAAAATGATGAAGTTGTGCAGAGTGTGATGTGATATGAAAGGAATTTGGAATGATGGATTGAAAAAAATTGCTAGTCACCTTTCCTTAAAATGGTAATTTTTAAGTTGCTTTTTGAACTTACCCATATTTTATCAGTCAGTTAATTTGCTAGACAACTTGTAGGTCAGTCAAATGATTCTAAATTCTAAGAAATGAAAACACTGAGTGCTAACATAAATGCACTTTATTTATGATTAATAATTTTCATTTATATTTTTAAGAGAAAAATAATATGCAAAATATGTGACTACACATCATCTCTCTAGTTTTAGGAAAACATTAGCTGGGTGTATCTTTGGTTTCCTCGTTTCTGTGAGCTACGTATGATACACACTTTCAAGACTTTTTTCTAGATGCGTGTTTCATTTTTGCATAAGGAGGTCAGGCTTTACAATGTTTATCATTAAAAAATTTTTTTTCTTTCAGAGAAACATCTCAGAGCTTATAAGCTTCACTTTAGAGAAATTACAGTTCTTTTAACTTTAAATTGCTTCAATAGGTCACTGCCAGATTATAGAGAGCATGAGGTGCTTTACAAGTTGAAAAGTTTTCCACCAAGTAATAGCAGCAGTGAAAATTGTCAGAGAAACAACTAATTAATCTCTGCTCCTTTACAGCTGTTTAATGCAATGCATAACTAAAAGTCCTGTTAAATTAATTAATGATTTCAATTATGAACTTTTCTCCAAAATGTTATGATTCGTATCAGGCTGATAATGCAGTGACCTGGGAGTGTGAAATCTGTGTTATGAAGAGAGTCGCCAGTTAATTGATTCACAAATTATTTAAAGTTTGTTGCACCCAAGGGAGTGCTCAGTTTCATGACAGTCATTTCTTAAAGTGTACAAACTCCTTTTTCACCTTAAGAATGTCTTCAGTTATTAAACATGATAAAATGCCAACAGTTTTCTGGGCCTGTGAGTAATCTTAACATTTATGATTTAGAATCTGCAGGTGAATATGTGGAGATAAAGTCTGTGTTGGAAGGAGAAAAGTTAGCTAAATTATCAATGATTCTCATGGCAACTTTTTTTCATTGCTTTTGAGTTAGTAATTTTATATAGTTTTCTAAACATCACCGCGTATCTTGTGTGTGTGTGTGTGTATGTGTATTTGCTGTACATGGAGCATTATGTTGAAATACAGTATAGTTAGCATTTTAAAGAAATTTTGAATGGGTAAATAACACAGTACAAATTGTTTTGATGATTGGTGTCTGAAGCATTTGGATTTCTGGTAAATCTAAAATGCCAGCCTTAAATGTTAGAGAAGGTGCTGACTTCTCAAAAAATGTAAGTTTCTATAGGACACCTTGAGTCTTTTTTATGGTATACAGGAAAAAATTAAGAGAGTCATATGTACTTCCCTCTAGTCTGGTTATTTTACCCATAGCTTAAATAACAAATAAAAGTGTACATATGTACAAGAAAAAGGTAGGGAATCAATAATATCATTAATATTTTATAATACATTTATTAAAGTTTTATTAGTGTTTCTATACTGGGTTTAGGCTGATTTCAAGTGGAAGATACAAGCATAGTGAGAATCTTTTCTTGATTGCCATAGCTAGTGAAGGTGAAAAGGAGAGGTGATACTAGAGGAGAGACTCTTAAGCAGGAGGGGAGGTAGCCGAGAAGTCTCTGGCCATGCGTAGTGGCTGTATTATTACTGGGCTCTATAACCCTTCCTGTTCCATACAAATATCTGGGCTTAATAGTTAAAAAATCTAGTGCTTTTAGGGTGTTTGAATAAGTCTTTAGCAGTTTCACTCCAATTTGATAGGCAGTGTAAAAAAGACACTGAAAATTTAATATAAAAAACAAAATTTTCTTTAGAGAAATTTGTCTCAGCTCTGAATTGGTAGATGGATTTATAGTATGGAGAAGGAAGCTGTATTTTGGACAAACATTTTGTTTGTAAATTGTTTTACTTTTCTAGTTTTTTTTGACCCAAGAACCTTACCCAAAGAGAAGACAAATAGAGAAACAGTATTATTAAAAATAAGTTTATCTTTGTTAAACTTGCTGCAGGGCAAAAAGAAATGGACTTGAAAGGGAAGTAAATTTATACTAATTTTTGCATTGTAGGAAATGTACTATTTCAGACATTGACTGACTGCTTCTGTTTTCTAAAATTAAGGAGCCTATAATCTCAGCACCATTAACAAGTGCTGTCATTCAGATACACAGTGTCTGGCTGATTTAAATAAAATGAAATGAAGATAGTTGTTTCTGGTCCCTTGGCTTCACTCATTGCCATAAACATATGCTCTGCGTCCCGCTTCTTTCCATCTTATTTATGACTTTAATTTGTTGTGTGGGCTGCGCTAGAAATTAAATTTAATATAATTCTCCAAGGGACCCTGTCATATAATAACATGGTAATTTCTGTGTATCCTTTTGAAAAATGAGGAAATTAATTCTTCCTGACATGTTCTAATTATTCCAGTGTGAACGGCAAATCCGTTTTTCCTAGCCCCTGAAGTGTTATAGGCAAATGGCTGGTGTTCAAAGCTGAGGTGCTAATGCTGACCAGCAGTGCGTTTAATTTGAAACATGAGCAGACACCTTTCAACACACCTTTGTAATATTGGAGTACTTTACAGAAATTAATTCACTACTTATTTGGCAGCTTAGCCTTGGGGTTATGTTTTTTATTCATCAATACTATAGTCATGTTAGCATAATGTTTCCTGTTTCCTTCAGTGCTCAGTGTCTGTGTGTAGAACTTAAAGTGTGCAATGGATAGTTCAATTGTATGAATGAGAAAGAATCCACATACTTCAGAAACACCAGTTTGTGTTTACACTTTATAGAGAAGTATAGTAAATTTTGAATGTTAATTATAGTCTATGGTTAACAGCTTTAACTGAAATTGCACAAAGTAGGAATTATTGGGATGATCTTGCTGTGAAAAGACTACTATACACTCTGCTGCCCTGCTGTAAATTTTAGTTGTGAAAATTCAATATATAATATGAGGAATGAGACCATGAAAAGTCAGTTTGTGAATAAAATTTATGGAATAGTAGTCTCAAGTTCTGAACTCTGCCTGAAAGGAAGTAGCTATAGGAGATAAAGGCTTAAAGCCATTTTTGGGGCACTATTGGCCATGCAAGGTGTGTGACTTATTCATTTTCAATCATTTGGACTTACTCATAGAAGTTCTATGTAGTATTTTTTAGAGGAATAACAAAGAGAGCTTTTGATATTTGGTCCTTTATCTGTAATCTTTATTGTAAAACTAGCTATTATATACATTGCTCTAATCAGGATCAATCATTTGTGTAAGCCTTAATACAGTTCCTTTGTTTCAGTGAGCAGTTGATAAATACCAACTTATATTGGACATTTATTGTTACAAGAAAAATGAATGCGTGAGATCCTACTTAAAATAGAAGATGGAAATACAATTAAACTTGAATAAAAGAAGTAGAATTGTGTTTGGAGTGGCTATAATCAAGACTCTCTGTTTATCTGTTTCTGTATCTCTTTATTACGTTCTCTTTAACTTTTAACTTAAGTAGGAGAAATTGGAATGGTAGTAAATAATTATTATGATAAACAGAACTAATATCCATATATTTTTGCTGATCATTCAGCTGCTATAAAGAATTTTATTCTTTATGTCAATCAATTTACATCAATCTAACCTAGTTAGATTTAGTTATCTAAATTACTGTCTGATTTAGATTGTGGACAGTAAGGAACATACTTAGGATTTCTCTGTTTTAACTTTTCCTTATACTGACCTGATGGAAAAAGTGGGTTTCTTTTGGCCAGACACTGGGGAGAAAAGACTTGGTTGTTCTAGCCTAGATCCTAGACTACACAAATTGCTAATGGTGGCCCCAATTTCTGCCTTTATCATCCTGTGGTATTCTCCCTGTGTCTCTGTGTCTTCACATGGCTCTCTACTTGTAAGGAAAACAATAATATCTGATTAGGAGCCCACTCTACTCCAGACTGGACTTCATCTTCATTTAATTAATTTTTATCTGTAACTGTGTTCAACTAAAATTGCATTCTGAGATACTGAGATTTAGGACTTCCTGTCTCTTGGGG
The DNA here is from genome assembly GCF_049115385.1 of Moschus berezovskii. Lineage (NCBI taxonomy): Eukaryota > Metazoa > Chordata > Mammalia > Artiodactyla > Moschidae > Moschus > Moschus berezovskii. Next base: position 40,312,461 of record NC_142473.1, read on the forward strand.
GGAGCCACAGTTCAACCCAATAGTAGCTATTTATGGATTGTTGTTTTTTAGTTGCTAAGTCATGTCCGACTCTTATGTGACCCCCATGGCCTATAGCCCACCAGGCTCCTCTGTCCATAAGATTTCCCAGGCAAGAATACTGGAGTGGGTTCCATTTCCTTCTCCAGGAGATCTTCTGACCCAGGGATGGAACCTGCACCTCCTGCATTGGCAGGCAGATTCTTTACCACTGAGCCACCTGGATTACTTTATCTTTTAAACTTGATATATCTCTGAGGTACTTTTAAAACACATTTCCCCACTGTAGTATGATTTGTTCACTAATTTTACAAATGAAGCATTGATAACTTGGAGTCTTTGGTATATCAAATTAACATTTGTTATTCTGTGTTTAGTTGAAACCTGCCACCTATTTTGTCATGTTATCACCCCATGCAAGCAATGTGTTCTATGTCCTATTATTATGTTAATTCAGAAAGTATTTGTTGAATACCTTCAGTAGCCTGGAACCATGATAAGTATGGTCAGGCACAGCTTCCCAACTAGTGTTCCATACAGCAGAGTTTGTGCTTTGGGTTACAAATGCTTCAAAGTCTTTATCCCTTATTCCTGACACCTTTCAAGGGTGTCAACAGAATTTGGGATGGCTGGAGCCATGGGCCAAGGACCTCTAGCTTTGTCATCCTTCAGAGTTTCCTCCAGTATATCATACGTATATTAATACTTTATCTGTGTGCTATGGAGTATAAAAGATGGGGAGCACTTCTGGGTTTACAGAGAAGTACACATTTTTCCTGTGTCAAGAAGATTATAATCTGACTGGAAACTAAGGTAAGTATGTGAATTAGAATGGAAGCCAGTGTATGATAAATGCCAAAAATGGGATCAAAGGAAACTTTAGGGATAGATTGAATTTGATATGTGCTATGAAGTCTTGGTAAGATTTTTATAAGGGGTAAAGAAACATTTTAGGTGGGAAGTCAGGTATGGTGAGAGTTATGGACATGCAGAAATACAGGAGTAGAGTAGGGTATTGTTTTTAAGAGAAGAGATGGTGCTAATGGTAAAGAATCTGCCTACCAGTACCAGAGATGCAAGAAGGATGAGTGTGATCTTTGGGTTGGGAAGATCCCCTGGAGTAGGAAATGGCAACCTACTCCAGTATTCTTGCCTGGAGAATCCCATGAAAATTCCCAAACTCATTCTATGAGGCCACCAGCACCCTGATACCAAACCCAGACAAAGATGCCACAAAAGATGAAAATAAGAGGCCAAATTCCCCGATAAGCATAGATGCAAAGATCCTCAACAAAATTCTACCAAACAGAACCCAACAACACATTAAAAAGATCATATATCATGACAAGTGGACTTTATCCCAGAGATGCAAAGATTCTTCAGTATATGGAAATCAATCAATGTGATATACCATATTAACAAATTGAAAGATAAAAACCATATGATCATCTCAGATGCAGAGAAAGCTTTTGACAAAATTCAACACGCATTTATGATAAAAACTTTCCAGAAAGTAGGCATAGAAGGAACATACCTCAGCATAATAAAGGCCATATCCAACAAACCCGCAGCAAACAATATTTTCAGTGGTGAAAAACTGAAAGCATTTCCTCTAAAATCAGAACAAGACAAGGCTGCCCACTCTCACCACTGTTATTCAACATAGTTTGGAAGTCCTACTGACAGCAACCAGAGAAAAAGAAAAGGAATCCAGGTTGGAAAAGATGAAGTAAAACTCTCACTGTTTGCAGATGACATGATACTATACATAGAAAACCCTAAGGATGCCACCAGAAGATTACTAGAGCTAATCAATGAATATAGTAAAGTCACAAGATATAAAATTAATACATAGAAATCACTAACATTCTTATACACTAACAATGAAAAATCAGAAAGAGAAATTAAGGAAACAATCCCATTCACCATGCAAAAAAAGAATAAAGTACCTAAGAATAAATCTATCTAAAGAGACAAAAGACTTGTGTGCAGAAATCTATAAAACACTGATAAAAGAAATCAAAGATGACACAAACATATGGAGAGATATGTCATGTTCTTTGATTGGAAGAATCAATATTGTGAAAATGGTTATACTACCTAAAGCAATCTATAAATTCAATGCAATCCCTGTCTAACTACCAAAGGTATTTTTCACAGAACTATAACAAATAATTTTTCAATTTGTGTGGAAACACAAAAGACACCGAATATCCAAAGAAATCTTGAGAAAGAAGAATGGAGTTGGAGGAATCAACCTTCCTGACTTCAGACTATATTACAAAGTTAAAATCATCAAGACAATATGGACTGGTACAAAAATAGAAATACAGAGCAATGAACAAGGTAGAAAGCCCAGAGATAAATCTATGAACTTATAGACATCTTTGACAAAGGAGGCAAGACTATACAATGGAGAAAAGACAATCTCTTCAGTAAGTGGTGCTGGAAAAACTGGACAAATATTTGTAAGAGAATTAAATTAGAATCTTTCCTGACACCATACAGAAAAATAAACTCAAAATGGATTAAAGACCTAAATGTAAGACCAGAAACTATAAAACTCTTAGAGGAAAACATAGGTAGATCACTCTTTGACATAAATCACAGTAAGATTCTCTCTGACCCACCTCCTAGAGTAATGGAAATAAAAACAAAAATAAACAAATGGGATGTAATTAAACTTAAAAACTTTTGCACAGTGAAGGAAACTATAAACAAGGTGAAAAGACAACTCTCAGAATAGGAGAAAATAGTAGCAAATGAAATAATTGACAAAGGATTAATCTCTAAAATGTGCAAACAACTCATGAAGCTCAATACCAGAAGAGCAAACAACCCAATCAAAAAGTGGGGAGAAGACCTAAACAGAAAAGACATACAGATGGCTAATTAACACATGAAAAGATGTTTAATATCACATATTATTAGAGAAATAGAAATCAAAACTACAATGAGATATAATTTTGCAGTAATCAGAATGGCCACCATTGAAAAATATATAAGCAATAAATACTGGAGAGGGTATGGAGAAAAGAGAACTCTCTTGCACTGTTGGTGAGAATGTAAACTGATATAGCCACTGTAGAGAACAGTATGGTTATTTCTTAAAAACTAGGAATAAAACTACCATGTGACCCAGCAATCCCACTACTGGGCATATGCCCTGAGGAAACCATAATTGAAAAAGACACATGTACCCCAAGGTTCATCACAGAACTGTTTACAACAGCTAGGACATGGCAGCAACCTAGATGTCCATCAACAGATGAATGGATAAAGAAGTTGTAATGCATATATACAATGGAGTATTACTCAGCTATAAAAAGGAACATGTTTGAGTCAGTTCTAATGAGGTGGATGAACCTAGAGCCTATTATACAGAGTAAAATAAGTCAGACAGAAAAACAAAGCTTGTATATTAACACATATATATGGACTTGGACTGTCAGGAGATTAAGCCAGTCAATCCTGAAGGAAATCAGTCCTGAGTATGAATTGGAAAGACTGATGCTGAAGCTGAAGCTCCAATATTTTGGCCATCTGATGCGAAGAACTGACTCATTGGAAAAGACCCTGATGCTGGGAAAGATTGAAGACAGGAGGAGAAGGGGATGACAGAGGATGAGATGGTTGGATAGTATCACCCACTCAATGGACATGAGTCTGAGTAAGCTCTGCGAGTTGGTGATGGACAGCGAAGCCTGGCATGCTATAGTCCATGAGGTCACAAAGAGTCAGACACAACTGAGTGACTGAACTGAACTGAACACATATATACAGAATTTAGAAAGATAGTACTGATGAACCTACTTACATGGTAGCAAAGGAGACACAGACATAAAGAAAAGACTGTGGACACAATGGTGAAGGAGAGAGTGGGATGAATTCAGAGAGTAGCATTGAAATATATACATTACCATTTGTAAAATTAGATAGCCAGTAGAAATTTGCTGTCTGACACACGGAGCTCAAATCCAATGCTCTGTGACAACCTGGAGGGGTGGGATGGGTTGGGAGGAGGTTCATGAGGGAGGGGATATATGGATACCTATGGCTGATTCATGTTGATGTATGGCAGAAACCAACACAATATTGTAAAGTAATTATCCTCCAATTAAAAATAAATAAATAAATTTTAAAAAAAAGCAAATTTCATGGACAGAGGAGCATGACAGGCTATAGTCCTTGGGACCATAAAGAGTTGGACATGCCTGAGCAAACGAACACACACGTTTTATACAGGAAAGTTATGAAAGACTTAGAGAGATGATTTGGGGTCATTTACTGAAATGACTTAAGGACTGGGATTATTTCTTATATCTTTGGTCACCTTAATGCTTGCATGCATTAAGTGTACAATATAATTTTGATTGGCTGATTGAAGCCTTAAAACTAGGGAATGGTAAAATCAAAATAGAAAGACAAAAATAGTGTATTTGAATTTAAATCTAATATGATAAGTGGTTATTTTAATGATCCAGAGGTTGGTTATTAACTGTTGCTTTTCTAGTTATTTTAAATATTTTATAATTATCTTTCTTATTGTGTCCCTTAGGCTTGTTTAGTAATAACAGAAGCTGAAAATCAATAGATTTTGAACTAGTCTGACGACTGAATTATTTTATTGAGGTGGGAGGGAAGAGAACAATGACAAATGTTTTAGAAGATTTTTTTTTTTCTGATGACGGGTGGGATGGACTCACTGACAAGTAAAAGACTAACAAAAATGCTGATTATCTCACCTTTTCAACACCAAGTTTCTTCATCTTTAAAATGAAGGTGTTGAAAAAGATTTCCTGTTTGGGTTCTTCTAGATATAAAATTCTGTACTTCTACAACTAATAGACTGTATTTTTATGTAGTTCATATTTTTAAACAAAAACTTGCATACAGGTTTACTGCTTTGGCTGTTAGCGTACAAGTTGGTGTTTTATGTGTATATTATTACAGGAAGACAATTTAAAGATAATTTGAAATTTGCGAGCTCTATAAAAGCAAGCAATTAAAGTGTAAAGTGTTTTTGCTAAGTTTAACTTCTGTTTTTAAAACCATAAACCTCTTCAGGAGAAATTAAATTTGACTGCATTTAAAATCATGTGATTTTAACAGAAATAAATATTTATGCAAATTATTTGTACTACTGCATGATTATTGGTATTCATATGTCTTTGAAAAAGTGTGAGTTGTTCAGTTGTGTCTGACTTTGTGTGACCCCATGGACTGTAGCCCTCCAGGGTCCTCCGTCCGTGGGATTTTCCAGGCAAGAATATTGGAGTGGTTTGCCATTTCCTTCTCTGGGGATCTTCTCAACCCAGGGATTGAACCTGGGTCTCTAGCATTAGAAGCAGACTCTTCACTGTCTGAGCCACCAGGGAAGCCCCAAGTCCATATGTCTTTATTTTTTATCAATTGTTTTTTTTCCTATCACAATAGAACACTGAAGAATATTTGTAATTTCATTAGCTGTGCAGATGAATTCTTAATAACTTTGTTTCAACTATGATGAATATTATTATTTATCTTACATATTGGAAGGTGAAGCTGTATAATAGTTATACGCTTATGACAGGTGGTTAAAAATGTAAGTTAGACTGTTACGGTCTAATGTTTAATACAATTTCTAATGTAACCTGAACACTAAAAAGCACCCAGGTAAGGTGTAAATATAACTTTAAATATTTGTGACTACCACTTTTTCTGTGACTAATTTTTGTACATTGAACTATAGTACTTGTCTTTCAGGTATTTTTAATGTTTGATTTATATAGACTATATATAGATATGGAGAAGGAAATAGCAACCCACTCCAGTACTCTTGTCTAGAAAATCCCATGGATGGAGGAGCCTGGTGCAGGTTATTGTCCATGGGGTCGCAAAGAGTCGGACATGACTGAGAGATTTCACTATATATAGATATAGTCTGGTACTCAGGCAAATATTGGATGTAGAGTTCTATTAATCCACTCACTCACAAAACACTTCTTGAATATCTGCTTTTGAAGCAAGTTTTCTGCTAAAGGCTAAGAATACATATCTAAATAGGAAAGAGTTCTTTATGTCAAAAAGCTTCATAGGTTAGAGTGGGAGACGAGATAGTTACAAAAATAATTATAGTACAATGTAATAAGCAATGATAAAGTTTCATATTAAGTGCTATGAGCAAGCAGAAGAAGAAATTAATTTTAAAAGAAGAAATGTAAAAGAAAATTTTTATCAAAAAAATGACTTATGGTCAGGTATTGATAGAAAAGTAGGAGTTCAGAGAAAATAGGTGTCGTATTGGCTGAATCTTTGTCTTGCTCACTGTTCTATCTCTTGTGACTAGAACAATACTAGAAAAAAACTGAACGTTTTAATAATTATTTTTGAATGTTGAATCAATCTAGGGAGTTAAGGTTTAAAAAGGACATTCCCAAAGCAAGAGGTTCATGACATATGTGAAGACTTATTATTTAGTTTATTACGGCTGCAATGAGGGAATATGAAGGGGGTGTACTAAAATCCAGTGACTGATGGTATGCATTGTACTTGGAGTCAAACAGAACAGAATTTGATCTTGTCTACATCATATGTGACTTTTATGAACATGGGTAAAATGCTAAGCCTCAGTTTGCCACTTTAAAATATAAATAATAGTATTTGTTTATAATGTTACCATGCAAATTGCCTGGCAATAGTGCCTGGCAATGGAAATCATCAAATAAGTTATTAATTTTTGAGGGGGAAGTGGTAAGTCCTTAGACTGGAAGGACATATATGGTGAAAATCTTGATTTTGTGTCATATTAAGGAGTTTGAACTATTCTGTAGGTGATTGGGACTTATTAAATTTTAGTTCACAGTGAACATTAGCCATGGCATCTATTCAAGGCACTTTTATGGTGAGGACATTTAATAGCTTATAAATTTTATCCTTTTCAAAATATTCTACTACTGTTACACAAGTTCAACATTTTCCATCCTCATCATATTGCTCAATTATTTGATGTTCACTCCAAATAGGGAATAGGCAGCATAAATTTATTAACTTGGTTAAGCAAAATGAGTTTTCTTAAATCTTCTGAGGTTAGGAGATGGGTTAAATAGCACATAGCAAGAATACAAAAATTAAAAAAAACAAGAATAAAATAATTAAAATGGATAGATGTTATTCATAGAACTAATAAAGCAACGGCCCAAAATTTAACTAGAAGTGGTGAGTGGAGGATCCATTGATTGATAATTGAAAGTTCATTTCATTTTTATAAGTCATGTTCCAAGTCAGGCTGACCTAATAAAATCTTTTAATATACCATAAGTTCTAGAGTTCATCCCTGTTTCAAAAAACTTCTTTCATGATATCTTCAGTTCAGTTCAGTTCAGTCTCTCAGTCGTGTCCGACTCTTTGTGACCCCAAAGAGTCTGATCGTGCTGGCAATCACAGCACGCCAGGCCTCCCTGTCCATCAACAACTCCCGGAGTTCACTCAAACTCATGTCCATTGAGTCAGTGATGCCATCCAGCCATCCTCTGTCATCCCCTTCTCTTCCTGCCCCTAATCCCTCCCAGCATCAGAGTCTTTTCCAATGAGTCAACTCTTCGCTTGAGGTGGCCAAAGTATTGGAGTTTCAGCTTTAGCATCAATCCTTCCACCCAGGACTGATCTCCTTTAGGATGGACTGGTTGGATCTCCTTGCAGTACAAGGGACTTGCAAGGGTCTTCTCCAACACCACAGTTCAAAAGCATCAATTCTTCGGCGATCAGCTTTCTTCACAGTCCAACTCTCACATCCATACATGACCACTGGAAAAACCATAGTCTTAACTAGATGGACCTTTGTTGGCAAAGTAATATCTCTGCTTTTTAATATACTATCTAGGTTGGTCATAACTTTCCTTCCAAGGAGTGAGCGTCTTTTAATTTCACGGCTGCAATCACCATCTGCAGTGATTTTGGAGCCCCCCAAAATAAAGTGTGACACTGTTTCCACTGTTTCCCCATCTATTTCCCATGAAGTGATGGGACCAGATGCCATAATCTTAGTTTTCTGAATGTTGATCTTACATATCATATATTCACAGTTATATTTATTGTTCAATATTGTAGCAGTTGATATAATCAGTGTTCACACTTAAAAAAAATGTCTTGAAGATTGAAGGGCTTATTTTTCTTCAGTAGGGCAAACAGAATGGAATAACAATGAGTGGATTTCTTTTGTTAATGAGAAAAACTATTTGCTATTGTTAACATTTTCAGGGCAAAAATATCACCTCTCATTTCAAATGAAATGAGTACTGCTAGTCTGAAAATTTTGATTTGTCTAGCTTTGATAGATCAACCTGGCTCAATAGAGAGGGAATGATTATTTTTAAAGGGCTTGACATGTCAATTTTGAATCCTGAAGCTGAAATCATGTAATCTTAAAAACCTTGTAATATTAGAGGATAGCTGGCCATATGGCAGCCCTCACATTTTACTGTTGAATAAATGGTTTTAATATTTGAATTATTTCAGATATTTAATATTTGAATTATGGATGTAAAATGAAATGTACTTGGGTCTAGAATTCATGAGAGAAGAGTAGTTTGTTAAGGATTGGTAGAAAATAATTACTACCGAGACTTTTTTTTTCTTGATCAGTATTTCTCCATGTATGACCTGAGCACCATTAACTGAATTACCTAACTGGATAAATAACTGGATTAACTATGCAAATTTTTGATCCCCTCCTCCCCCAAACTGTTGAACTGGAATCTCTAGAAGCTCAGGGATTTTCATTTAACAAATTCTAGATAATATTCTAATCACTGCCTATATTGAGAACCACTGCCCTAGAAAAATAACTTGATAAAAAGCTGAGATTTTAAAAAAAGATAAGACAAGTGTAAAACTAGATTTCTGATTGTATCACTGAGTACATCTAAAATAGCTCTGATATTTAAAACTGAACTTTTCAATTAGTTTTAAATTGAAAATCTCTCCAGAGTAACAGCATGTAAACAGCTAATTTGTATATTATTTCAGTTTGATTTATAAATTACTTTTGAATCTTTAACTTAGAAAATTCCAGAAATCTACTTTTGATATAATTAACTTGGCATATGGTTTTGAGTTAATAACTGGAGTTCTGAACTCTTAAAGAACTTTAAAAATACTGCAGTTGTCTTTTCATTGTTCCTAAGTCAGTGGGTGGGGCCTGAATATTTATAAATGATGTGGTGCTAGTTAAACATTGTTACTCATCTTTACCAATCAACTGAGGTTAACTATATTTGTGACCTGTTCAGAGTGGAGGGATGGAAAGGGAAAGAGATGACATGAAACTCATGTCAACTCAAGGAACAAGTGCCAGTTGAATACAGAGAAAGTATTATTAATAAGATTTGGTAATAATTTTGCTAAGGGAACTTTTGGGGAAAATCCCTAAGTAGCACTATTTCATTGTCTCTAAATATAATATGGTTATTTTGCCTCCATGTTTTATGATGTCACATCATATTTCTTACAGAGAGCTTAATGGTAACTAGAATGTAGGAAATGTTTGATAATGTCTAACTGGGTAGAACCATTAGTATTTTTAATAATAAAAAGATGATAATCCTTTATATAATTCAGTAGACTGTAAGAAATTGAGAGCTGTCTATGATGAATACTTTACATGAAATCTAATCCCTAGCTGGTCAAGTAATACACTAGGAATTTAAGTAATTTTAAGTCACCAATAATAATTAACATTAATGTTTCATACTGAAAAATGTGCTTTCTTTCTTTTATAATCTCTTGTTCCTCTTCAGTCTTCATTTTTTCTTCATCTAATTTATAAGTTTGAATATTTATACTTTTTTTAACCTGTTATCTTATTTTTTTAACTATAGGAACTATATAAAGTTCCTAAGGAACATTGGGAGTTTTTCTAGTTATTATGAGATAACTTGAACTTTTATTTTAAAATTTTCCAGCTATATAAATTGCTTATTTTAGAAATTCATCTGGTTTGTTTTATGGCAATAATCATCTTAGATATAATATCCACTATGTGCCAGTTACTGTTGGAGATAATAGAGATATAACAGTGAATAAAACAAAATCCCTGCTCTTATTAAGTTTATACTCTAGTGGTATTGGTGAGGAATATACTAAAAAATAAAAGTAAGCAAATAAAATACAATACATCAGAAGATAATAAATGCTATGTGTATGTGAGTGTTCATTCACTCAGTCCCGTTCAATTCTTTGTGACCCCATGGATTGTAGCCTGCCAGGCTCCTCTGTCCATGTCCATGTCCATGGGATTTTCCAGACAAGAATATTGGAGTGAGTTGCCATATGGTGCTACCTTATAAAACTAAAAATAAAGCTACCATATGACCCTGCAATCTCACTCTTGGACATGATATAATTTAAAAGGATACATGGAGTTTCATTGCAGCACTGTTTACAGTAGTCAAGACATGGAAGCAACCTAAGTGTCCACTGACAGATGAATGGATAAAAGGTGTTTCTGTAGGAAAGTGGTTATCTTGTTCTCACAGATGAATGGATAAAGATATGGTATATGTACATATATATATATATATATATGGAATATAGCTGAAATATTTTTTACTCAGCCATAAAAATAAAGAAATAATGCTATTTTCAGCAACTTGGATGAACCTATAAATTATCATATAAGGAAAGTAAGCCAGACAGAGAAAGACAAATACTATATGATATCACTTATATGTGGAGTCTAAAATAATGATACAAATGAACTTGTTTACAAAATAGAAATAGGCTCACAAACGTAGACAACTAACTTACAGTTACCAAAGGGGAAGATCAGATCAGATCAGTCGCTCAGTCGTGTCTGACTCTCCACGACCCCATGAATCACAGCACGCCAGGCCTCCCTGTCCATCACCAACTCCCGGAGTTCACTCAGATAGGGAAAGGAATAAATTAGGAGTTTGGGATTAATACATAGTACTACATACAAAATAGATAATCAACCAAAGGCCTATTGTGTAGCATAGGGAACTGTACTCAGTATCTTCTAATAACCTATGATAGATGAGAATGTTAAAAAAGAACATATATGTTTTTATATATGCATAACTGAATCACTTTGCTATATACCTGAAATGAATGCAACATTGTAAATCAACTGTATTTCAATAAAAATAAATAAAAGGGCTGGATTCGGAGGGGATGAAGTAAATATTTTAGTCAAAGGAAGGAGCATATGCAAAGGTCAGGTGGTTGGAAGGTGTATATTGTGTTCCAGAAACAAGAAGATTGCCTCTGAGGCTACAGCTCAGAGAGCTAACATTTATATGCAAACTATTTTATTTTTCAGAATAGTCTTAATTAGTTTTTATTGTTTCCATTTTACAGTTGAGGAAATTGGAGATTGGAGAAGTGCAGTGACTTGCCCGTGGTCAGATTTCTAAGAAATTGTTTGTTATAGCCACTCTCCCTATTCCCACTACCACTGTCATCAGAATATAGGTTCAGAGTAGAAACTTTATTTTGTTTGAAGCTGTATTCTCAGCAACTAGAACAGTGCCTGTCACTTGGTATGTGTGAGTGTTTTCAGTTGAATTCAACTCTTTGCAACCTTATGGACTGTAGTCTGCCAGAGTCCTCTGTACATGGAATTTTCCTGGCAAGAATACTGGAGTGGGTTGCCATTTCCTTCTCCAGGGGATCTTCCTGACCTAGGGATTGAACCAGTGTCTCTCATGTCTCCTGCATAGGCAGATGGATTCTTTACCACCGGGCCACCTGGGAAATCATGACACTTGGTAGGTGTTCAGTAAACACTTGCTGAATGAATGAATGAGAGAATGAATTAAAATAAAACTGTATCTAACTCCAAAGTCTATGTTTTTAACCACATCCTGTATACTCAGATGCAAGCTAGAGCTGTCAGATTGTTTCTTAGAGAAAGTTTTGATAAGAGACCTAAGCCTTTAAGCCAGTGCATTTCAGGGGGGAATTGAGGGATGAATTAAAAAAAAAAAAACATTATGGAAGTGGAAATAGAAGGAATAGATCAAGTGGTTAAAAATAAATTTGCTACGAACAAATAGGTAAGAGAGGAGAAAAATAAGTCTCTGACTGTAAAGCTGGGTGGTTAACTTCCACAATAGCTTTCATTACAACCTGAGCCTGGAACTTTTCTAGATTTGCATATTGCCTTGACTTAGCCAGTCTATTTCCTGGGAAACAGAGTACAGTCAAATGCCCTACATAATTTCTCTCTTTGGTCTCCTTTAATTCTTTCACTCACCAGTCCCCCTCTCCCAAACATTTTTCTTGTCAGGTGCTCTCAGATAATTTGCCCCTAATGCAAAATTCCCTTTGGGACACACACAGCGTCTGTTGTATTAATTCTGAGTTGGTGGTTCAAGAGTGTAACTTTTACACTTGTCTATCCATAGCTATTTTTCAAAACTGTGTATATGTCACTGCTAGGAAGTTAGACCTTAATCTTTCTGTTTCTCCACCTCATACTGGCTCAGGTTCTTTTACCCTTTCAAGCTGTTTATCTTTTCCTTCTGTTGCAGAGGAAGAAATGTTCCATCTCTTTTTATAAGGTAACATCTCCCCCTCCATTCCTTCCTACCTCTGCCAGAACATTGCTTTGTTAACTATCCCCATTCTTTCTCTCCCTATCTGTTCTTTTTCATGGAGTTGGTGACATAGGTTCTAAAACCTATTTTGTCAGTTTCTGGCTTTAGAAACTTGAGCAAATTATTTAACTTCTTTGAGTCAGTTTCTTGTATTAAAATACCATTTGTCCTGCTAACCTTGCAAGTTTGTAGTGAGTCTGTTATAATAATGTATGTGAAAATATTTTATAAGCTAGAAAATATCCAAATAAAGATGTTATTATTACTGCCTTTGTGCACAAATAATTCAGATCTCTTCTTAAAGTAGTTTTCCTCAACTTTGATAACCCTTGGAATATTCTTATTTCCTTTTCTCTTTTAGTCAAATCTCTTGAAAGAACAGTTTTTATTTGCTGACTCTTATCTCCTTACTGAATTCATTGGAATCTGGCTTCTGTTTGATTCTGGCTAACTCTGTTGAATCCACTGCCTTCAAGATTACTAGAGATTGCTCAATTGAATATCCTTTTTCTCAACTCTCATTCTTTTTACTTTCTGTAGCACTTTATACTAAAAATGGTTTAGCACAGCACTTAATGTATAGTAGATATTTAACAACCTTTTAATAAATAAATGTATTCTTTTTAATTTGTGGGGAAGAATCCACTTTTTCCTCTCATAAACCAAATATTTGAACTTCCAAAGATAGTCTGTTTTTGTTGTTTTCACTCTCTACTCCCTCTTGGAAGTCTAATCTTTTCTAAGGCCTTTCAATCTTACAGATAAATCTCATCTTTTCTAGCTTTGTTCTGAGCTTTAGTTCTGTTTAACTCTGTATCTTTACTTGGACCTCCCACTGCTGCTTTAAATTCACCAATTTTACCATCTCTGTCTCCTATATCTCTCCTTCAGGCTTTTGTATTTTTGACATTGATACCAACATTTAGTCGCCCAGACTTGAAACTTTATAAATGTGTTAACTCCTTTTTCTTAATGGAACACTATAGTAGTCATTCATTTGTTCATCAGATGTTTAGTCAGTGTTTGCTACATGTAAAACACCTCCCTAGATACTGGGATACATGAGTGAGACAAAAAGACAAAAATTACTGCTTGCAAGTTTCTTGTCTCTAGTCGTTTGCTTTCATTTATTCATTTACTCAATAAATATTTGTTGAGAGTGATGGGATGCTATTTTATATAGAATTGTCAGAGAAGACTTCTCTCCTGTGGAAACATTTAAGAAACCTAAATAAGGTGAGGGAGGAAGCCATGCAAATTATTGGGGGAAGAACTTTCAGGCAGAGGATAAAATGTGCAAAAAGACCTTTAAGTGGAGGTACTTGACTGTTCAAAGGAAAGTTGGTACCATTAGTGTGATTAGATCCAAGTGAGTGAGTAATAAGGGAAGTGGGAGGTAGTGTTAAACAGACTATTGGTAGCCAAATCAAGTAATGTCCTTTAGACCATGGTGAAGATTCTGTCTTTTATCTAAGTTAAATGGGAAGCCATCAGAGGCTTTAAGAGAGAAGCAAGAAAATTTCCAATTTTAAAAGAATCACTCTGCTATGAGAAGAATAGGCTAGAAAAACAGGAAGAAGGGATACTAGCTAGGAGACTAGTACAAAGTTGTTTAGATGAGAGATGATAATGGCTTGGATTATGTAACAGCAGAAAATGATACATGCTATAAATGAGTAAGTTAGAAAAAAAGAGCCTTTTCTGGGTAGATGTAGCCTTCCCTGGTAGCACGATTTGACTAGTTGCTGGAACCTTTCCTCCTAGGTGCCTTTTCCTTAAATAGGTAAACCTTATGCCAGGGTGTGAGCATGCATGCTGTGTCGCTTTAGTCATGTCTCTTTGCAACCTTATGGACTGTAGCCCACCAGGCTTCTCTGTCCATGGGATTCTCCAGGCAAGAATACTGGAGTGGGTTGCCATGCCCTTTTCCAGGAGATCTTCCCAACCCAGGAACCAAACCCGAGTCTCTTATGTCTCCTGCACTGGCAGGTGTGTTCTTTACCACTTGTGCCACCTGGGAAGTCCCAAGTGAAAGCGTTTGTCGCTCAGTATTGTCCGGTTCTTTGTGACTCCATGGACTGTGGTCCACCAGGCTCCACTGTCCATGGAATTCTCCAGGCAAGAATACTGGAGTGGTTAGCCATTCCCATTTCCAGGGGATCTTCCTGACCCAGGGATTGAACCCGAGTCTCCTGCATTGCAGGCAGATTCTTTACCATCCGAGCCACCAGGGAAGAATTCATGCCAGGATATATGTAGTATTAGTAGTATTAGTTATCATTTGCTGATTGTTTTAATGTACCTGGGTTTGTTTTAATGGCTGAAAAGTGCAAGAAAAGTGACAAAATACTTGATATTTTTCATATGTGCCTATTTCAATAACTCAGCAATATCATGAAATGAACTGGCGTGGAGGATGAGGCAAGTCTAGGGACTGTTGCCAACTCCTCCGTGGCAGCAACATGAAAGTAGTTTAGTCAATTTCAGTAAAAGTTTGAAATCTACTGTATTAGAGGCACGTGCAGAAGCTCTGTTAATTGCTAGCTTATTTTCCATATGGTTCTGTTTTAATAAAGCATATTTGATGCAGATGGTTGGAAAGTACGCTGGGTAACGTCTAAACTGGTCCTAACTAATTCCCACAGTGCTTTCACCCCAATAATTTAACAGTGCCTTTGAAAAGTTTCTTATTCACATTTTTTTTCTGTTTTTTTTTTTTAAACTTGACTTCTGAAAAGAGTAATAACAGTCATTTCCCCTCTGATCACAGGTCAAAACCACACCCCAGCTTGGTTTCTTTAATATTTCGGGGTTCTCCCCCTCATTATTATGACTTTCTAAGATAGTTAATTGAGGAAGTGGGTATTATGAAGGATCATATATAGGAACTGAAGTGACTTTACCAAATGCTGAAGTTAGCTTTGTTAACATGACAATAAGTTGACCGCTTCAGGGGTATGAAATTGAACAGCCTAGAATATTAGTAACTATTTCTTTTTGAAATTTTTGTTTATTTTTAATTGGAGGATAATTGCTTTACAGTGTTGTGTTGGTTTCTGCCATACGTCAGTATGAATCAACCATTAGGTATCCGTATGTTCCCTCCCTCTTGAACCTCCCTCCTATCTCCCACCCCATCCCACCCATCTAGGTTGTCATGGAGCATTGGTTTGAGCTTCCTGAGTCAAACAGCAAATACCCACTGGCTATCTGTTTTCCATATGGTAATGTATATGTTTCAATGCTACTCCCAATTCTTCCCACCTTCTCTTTCCCGCCTCTGTGTGCAAAAGTCTGTTCTCTATGTCTGCATCTCTATTGCTGCCCTACAAAGAAGTTCTTCAATAACTGTCTCTTGTTTGTACATTCTCTATATCTTGTCTAATTAAATTAGACTTGCTGGGTTATATATTAATAACTTAGAAATGAAATCAAGGATAAATTGTCCAGTGATACTGCAAAAATCTTTCTGTATCCTTTTTTTTCTTTCGGTGAGACAAAACATCAACATATTGTGTTCAACATGTATTTTTCTTAAATCTTTATCAAGAGTTCAGATATGTTATCTTAAAAATGATATGCTAAATTCCTCGAAGTATTTTATTTTGGTGTAGTTGTTGCTGAGTATGTACATTTGTCTTCATACTTGCTCAAGGATATAGATAATGTCCTTGTTAGACTTGAGGTTGAGTTCTGCAGAGCAAAAAGGGAGACATGGTTCAATGGATTTGTGTCCATTTTCTGTTTTTTTTTTTTTTTCTCACATTGTCACTAAAATATTCTCTTTGTTATCTGAATAGGACATCTGCTGACTAGCCTGACCCTGTTTACCTGATTGTGTGAAAAGTCTTGGTTAAATCTGTTAGGCCTTGGAGGCTCAGGAATCTGCTAAGTGCTTTTGAGCTTGAAAGGCACACTGTCCTTGGTCTATTTTGTCTCTCTCTTTTATAGACACCTTTGATAAATAACTGTGATATAGGTATGGGATAAGCCAAACAATGCAGTCTTCTGAACAGTAATTGACCCAGAGGACTCTTAATAAGCAATGAACTTTTTCTCATGTTCTGGAGAAGTTAAAAAATGCAATACAAAAATTAATTTTTCACCCAACATAGATACCTTAATACAGGGAGTTCTATCACTGAAGAGAAATAATTAAAAAGAGAACAAACTAGTTTATGAGGAATCTTCTAGAATCACAGTGTTGCTTTTATTTGCCTCCTTCCCCAGTTGTCTTTCACTAGAGGAGGTTAGCACTACACTAGACAGTGATCTGCCAAGATGTACTTGCATATATTTGGGAAGCTGTTTTGAACATACCCCTTTGCCACGGAAACAATTCATTTTTAGATGTCAACTTCAGTGTTGAAATTTTATGATAATGGAAAGAAATACACATTTTTCACTTATTTTAGAGTTCCCTTTGGAAAATGCAGCTTGTTGCTATTGTCTCAAGTTGAAAGGGTTTGTGAAGTTTTTCTCAAATATTCATGGAAAGCAAATGCAGCCCTGAATTAGACTAGAAGGAAAAAAAGCCTTCCTTTAAAAATGTAAATAATTATAGCACATCAATCTTAGTCACTTTTTTGACCTTTTCCTCAATTTATGTTCACCTGGGGATGAAAGAATTAATTTCTTCTTTTTCTTTCCCTTCCTTCCTTCCATCCAAAATTCTTTTGTCTTGCTTTTTTTTTTTAAAGCCAACAACAACATGGTTTAACTTTTCACTAGAGCAAGAGCCTAAAATGTCAGAGTAAGAAGAGAACAATTGCCTTTGTGACAACTGTCCATTTTTCAAGAAAGAATGTTATTTCCCAAATCATGTTTAAGACAGAATTAGAGAACTTCACTCGAGTCTGATTCACCTTGAGAAATCTCAGAAAAATATTAGAAATCCATTCTGTTATTTTTTTTCTCTAATGTAAGAATGCGTCTCAGATCCAAAGAGACTATCTCTTGGGAATACTCCCTGCCTTTGAACTATGTGAAAACCACTTACAAAATTTGGGGGAATACTATGTTGAATTAGGCAGCTAAGATCAGCTATTACTATGGTACTGATAGGAAGTACGGGAAGGGCATCTGGAAATGGGATTTAAAATACCAGGTTACTTTAAACAGCAGTTTAATAACAAGAAAAATTCAGGTATTGTTTTTGCATCATCATTATGTTAGGTACTTGGGAAGGCTTTTTATTTTTATTTGCTTTTCAGAGGAATGATACTCTTATTCTAGAGATAAAGCAAGATATTTAGTTAGGCTTTGAGTTAGTTAGGCTTTAGGCTTTAATTAGGCTTGACAATTTTCTATTTTTAAAATTTCTCACTGTGGTTTTCAGGTCTAATTCTTGAACTGTCTCTTTTGGTCTTGACTTTGTTTTCAGAGAAATAGCAGAGATAAGCTTTTCATTTAATTGTAATAAAATACTGCCCTAAAGAAGAATGAAATATGATGTTTTTTACTGGTTTATATAGAAAAGCATATAACTGTAATAATATTTTAACTATAGTTTGTATAGACCATACTCATTTAAACTCTATGCAAATCTTTGTTACTTCAGGGCAAATAAGCTACAAAACGGTAATGTGTGGTGTAGTAAGCACACACCATAAATTTGATAATCGTACTTGTGAATTCATCATATTTTATATAGGAAATTGCCATAGCTTATGAATAGTAATGTGCAAATGACGTGAAAAAAATGTCACATTCTTGAATGTTTAGTGATTTTAATGCTACTGTATTATTTCATTCTGTGCCAAGTTGCATTGATTCAAAAGTGAAGATATTAAAAGTAGCAGAAATTTTACATTGGCTTTAATGTGTGGAGTTTCTATAATTCCTCAAGTATCTGGAATGTTAGTATAAATACTTCTTTTGTGGGGCAGCAGGAAACATGCTGCCCAGACTACACATGTTACCCAGTGAGGCCTGCCTCTGCGGTTTAGAGAAATACAAGTGGGAGGCTGCCTTAAGTGAAAGTGAAAAAAGGCATTTGTTTAGCTGCATGGCAACATAAATATTTCACTTAGTGAGGACTGACAATGCATCTCATTATGTAAGCGGGTGCCAGCTTGTAAAAAATTTCTGTTTAATTTTCCATATTAGTTAAAAGTGCTTGTGCTTAACTCTTTGAAGCCTGGCATTCAAGTCCCCTTCTTCCTTAACCCACAATGTACACTTTTTGTCTACCATTGCTTTTTTTAATCCTAAAATAATAGATGAGAGAGAGCCAAGGATATCTGGCCCATCGAATGCTATTAGGAATATGTGAGGAAGCCTGCCAGATTCAAGCCAGCTTCAGGGTAGACATTTGTCGCTTCTTTCCATTTCTCTTATCTCTGATGCACTTTTCTTAACACTAATTGTTACATTCTGCCTTGACGGTAGAAGCATTCGATATTATGTTTTGAGTTATTTTGTGGTGCTACCAGTGCCTGAGTAGCAGTCCAGGTTCTCAAGATCATAATTCTTGATCTTAAATTCTCCAGTCTTCTCTTACAGTGCATTTGGATCGCAGGCTATTTTTGCTTCTTGTTGTGTTAGAAAGCAGAGGAAAATAAATTAATGATAACTACTACATCACTTGTTTAGAATTATTTTATGGATGTTGATTTGAAGGAGGTAGAGAAATACTTTCTACTTAACGTAGTATTTGAGATCAAATCTCTTTGTTGTTTGACATGATCCCTATCTTCTGCGCATTAATTTTAATAGTTTTACTGGGATGTGATGGTTTAAGTGGGTGGATACATATTTAAATGTCATTGACTGCACCATAAAATGAAAGATTCTCAGCATTCACAAGCATAGAAGGATATACAAGGACCGACTGGATGAATATCCCAGGAAATGCACATTTTTCTTTCATATTTTCATCATGCGTTTTAAAGCTCTGACATCAGGAATTTCAGTTTGTTTGGATAACATTTCAAAATGATTTACCCATTGAGTGAAAGCTTGTTACAGAATAAACTTAACAGAAATAATTTATAATGGGCAAAGTACTTAAAAATTATAAAACCAAGAGAGTTAAAAATGAAGATCGCTTTGAATTAAAAAATTGGAAGCATTCAAATTGTGGACAATTTCTTTGGACAAAATTGTGGACAATTTTAGGGCATTGTACTTTGTGGGTATACTAATATCTATCTTATCAAAGTGGTTGGGGCATTTAGCTTTTTAAAAATAAGAATATATTCAAATATGAGAACTAGGAGTGTATTCTAAAATAGAAATTTTTTTCCCTCCAAATTAAGTTGTTGGAAATTTGTAGTAAAGTATTTTTTTCTCCTCCTACTTCCCTCTACTGTATTCTGGTTCTTATCCTATTCCATCTTTCTTTATTTTTAGTGTAGACTCTAGTCCTTTTGGAGAAGAGAATCCTTTTAAATCCTCCAAACTGTGGCATCATCTGTTAGGCAGAAGCCTGAACTGGCTGGGGACTGTAAATACCTGCCAAGGATCTTCCTGACCTCTTTACCACTTACTAACCCCATAGTAGTTGTGTATTTTTGCTGAATTAAGTCACATTCTAGCCCGGTGTATGGTCTTTCAGATAGGAAATGCTTTATGCCACTGGTTGATGGGATGGGCCAGGAGTGTGGATGGTCTCATAGGCATTGCAGTTACGATCTGGATGGAATCCAAAGTAAATATTTTGCCATTAGCTTTCTCATCAATTTGATAATCATTGTTGGCTTCAAGGGGCCAATATGTAGATTTTTTTGAAAACATATTTGAATTTTTCAGTTCTACATCTTATTGTGTAGTTCCTTCTCATCAAATTAGCTCACTTCCTCTCTTCAAGCAGAACAATACTTCAGCTTTCCCAGCAAGTCTTGCTTTATTTAGAGTAGGTGAATTGGTCCAGTATCAAGAGCACAAGTATGGGTCATCAGATTCACATAAGCAGTTCTGACCCTTCATTTGATGGTTCAGAGTTAGAAGTAGAAGACCTTGTTTTTATAACATTTGTCTCTGTGTCTGCCACTTTACCCATACAGTTACTAGCTCAGATTTAGAGTATTTGGTTAGTAGCTCTATGGGACCCTACAGCTCTGCCGCAAATTCTATAGCCCCTATAGCCTTCTGGTTTCTTGTCACTTACAGTACTTGGCAGATAAATAGTAAGCATCCAGTCAATATTTTTGGGATGAGTAATTCAGTAGATCAGTGAGAAAGTAGAGATTTTGACTAGAGAAGAGGGTGTAAATTTCTTGAAACATGTAATTGGGAATGATTTAGTGTTGTGGACACTTGAAGCTCAAATTCTGGGTTTAAACTGGTGTTTAAATGAGGAGTCCCTATTTTAAAAAGTTTTGGACATGGTTTTACTTCTCTAGCTGATACAAGTTAGCCATCAGTTGTTTCCAAGGATTGTCAGATGACATCCAGGTTTCCAAATTTGATATTTTGGAAGGCAGTGAGATCTTTTAAAATTTCATACTTGGAAAACTGACTAGGATTCTGAATAAATAATTTTATAGTACTAGAGAAATTAGAAGATATCTTGGAAAAATCCTGTAACTATATGTAGTTTTATACTTCCTTTGCTAAGGAGTAATGCTAGAAGCATGAGCCTGACCATAAGGAAAAGTTGGCATGTTGGTCTACAGGAAGCTTGGTAGGAGTTTCTCTTTTTCTGCGCATGCATTTTCTTTCTATTAAGTCTTATTATGAATTCCAGTCTGTGCTTGTTTCTAAATGTGAAGGTGGGTCTTTCAAACTGACCACATTATACATGACATTGTCTCCAGCTCTCCTTTAACCAACTGTTGTGCTAACAACTTATGGAGAAAACTGTGTGATCATGTTCACTGCAGGGAGAGGTAGACTAGTGGAATGAGTATGTGTTCTTTAAATAGCAACGTATTGGGAAAAAAATCTCTTGGGAAGTCACATGTGCTGAATTTAGTGCTTTATGTTTAAAATCAAGGTACTATCCCCAAATTCCATTAGCCTTCCTCAAGGCTTTACTCTTTTAACCCAGCAACTTATATTGTCAGGAGACATTATTTTTTCCTAGGTTCTTTTTATTGTTATTTTGCCTAAAGCCATACCATTTATATTGACATAATCTTGAGGTTTGCTGATGTCCTTTATGATTGATCCCTTATTCTGCCTGTGTTATTTTTGTGTTAAATGAGAAAAAAAGAGTGATATATTTGCATAAATGGTATATATTTTATTTGCTGGCCACAAGGTAACAAACACCTAATTGTTTTTATGGTGAAGAGATAAAGATTTTACCTGAACAGTTAGGAAGTTAATGTACAAGTGTAGCCTCTCAAACATTAAAATGTACTTCCTATTAGGTGTGGGAGGCTCACATCATATATTATTTTTCATCTGCTGAAATGTAACTAATAAAAAATTGAGCATGCATCTTGGGTATCTTTGGCATATAATGCCTGATACAGATAGTATATAAAGAGTCTCATTCTTTTTACATTGTGAACATGACGACTGCCAAAGTATTCTAGCATGCATTATTTATAACTTCCAAAATCTTTTAATTTTAGTAACGCAATATGTTAAAAAGGTATAAGATATTAAAAATAGCTTGTATTAATAGGATATATTCATCTAAAATTTTTTGGATGCCTTTGAACTAATTGGTATGGAAGCAGTTTGTATTTTTCTGGTATATTTCATATCCTTCCTCTGTGTAAAATACTTCAAACAAACATATTTACTTGTAGGACTTCTTTCCATGTTTTAAGGCCCACTCCTATAGTCTTCTCTGATTTCATTTTATTTGTACTCCGTTAGTATTTTGCATTTCTCTTTTTGTACTTTTTATAATTTGTCTTTTTTAGTAATTTCTGTGTATATTCCTTAGTTTCTAATCAAAAGTGGTTTTTTGGGGGCAGGGATATCAAGTCACATTCATCCTAAATAACTTACATGACTACATAGTACCTACTATTTAATAAGCACTCATATACTTATTGAGTTAATGAAAAATTGCGAAAATCCATGCTCTCAATCCTTTTAATAAATTGCCTAATATGTGCTGCTTTTCTTAAATTTAGCTTCTCTTTTATATGTTGATTGCTTTTACTGCTTCTGTGCTATCCTGGGAGTAATAGAAGTAATTTCTTGAATTTGCAGATGAGTTGAATATAACATTAAAAAATGTGAAGTTAGTTATTTATTGTGGGGCCCTGAACAAAATCTGATGCATGTAATGTTGTGGCAGGAAAAGAACTGACATGTCACCCTCACATGCTCATGTTTCTTCTAGTCACCTTTGGAGTGGGGACTGTGCTTGTTTTTTTCTTTTTGTATCATCTCCAGCACAATAGTTTGCTCACAGTCAGTTATCTGAACATATGCACAAAATGAATATTGCCTTTGATGCTTCAGCTACTCTTTGCCCTTTCATTCTCCCCTGACTTTATGTACATTTATGCTTTCCTTCCATTTTCTCATGTAAAAATCCTTCTTTCACAAAAGTATTTGATGATAACATTCAAGATACAAATGGACAATAATAGTTTCAGTTCAGTTGCTCAGTCGTGTCCGACTCTTTGCGACCCCATGAATTGTAGCACGCCAGGCCTCCCTGTCTATCACCAACTCCCGGAGTTCTCTCAAACTCACCTCCATTGAGTTGGTGATGCCATCCAGTCATCTCATTCTCTGTCGTCCCCGTCTCCTCCAGCCCCCAATCCCTCCCAGCATCAGAGTCTTTTCCAGTGAGTCAACTCTTCGCATGAGGTGGCCAAAGTATTAGAGTTTCAGCTTTAGCATCAGTCCTTCCAATGAACACCGAGGACTGGTCTCCTTTAGGATGGACTGGTTGGATCTCCTTGCAGTCCAAGGGACTGTCCAGAGTCTTCTCCAACACCACAGTTCAAAAGCATCAATTCTTCAGCGCTTAGCTTTCTTCACAGTCCAGCTCTCACATCCATGCATGATCACTGGAGAAACCAAAGCCTTGACTAGACGGACCTTTGTTGACAAAGTAATGTCTCTGCTTTTTAATATGCTGTCTAGGTTGGTCATAACTTTCCTTCCAAGGAGTAAGCATCTTTTAATTTCATGGCTGCAATCAGCATCTGCAGTGATTTTGGAGCCCCAAAAAATAAAGTCTGACACTGTTTCCACTGTTTCCCCATCTATTTGCCATGAAGTGATGGGACCAGATGCCATGATCTTAGTTTTCTGAATGTTGAGCTTTAAGCCAACTTTGTCACTCTCCTCTTTCACTTTCATCAAGAGGCTTTTTAGTTCCTCTTCACTTTCTGCCATAGGGTTGGTGTCATCTGCATATCTGAGGTTATTGATGTTTCTCCCGGCAATCTTGATTCCAGCTTGTGCTTCATCCAGCCCAGTGTTCCTCATGATGTACTCTGCATATAAGTTAAATAAGCAGGGTGACAAAATTCAGCCTTGACATACTTTTCCTATTTGGAACCAGTCTGTTGTTCCATGTCCAGTTCTAACTGTTGCTTCCTGACCTGCATATAGGTTTCTCAAGAGACAGGTTAGGTGGTCTGGTATTCCCATCTCTTTCAGAATTTTCCACAGTTTATTGTGATCCACACAGTCAAAGGCTTTGGCATAGTCAATAAAGCAGAAATAGATGTTTTTCTGGAACTCTCTTGCTTTTTCCATGATCCAGCGGATGTTGGCAATTTGATCTCTGGTACCTCTGCTTTTTCTGAAACCAGATTGAACATCTGGAAGTTCTCGGTTCACGTGTTGCTGAAACCTGGCTTGGAGAATTTTGATCATAACTTTAGGAGTGTGTGATATGAGTGCAATTGTGTGGTAGTTAGAGCATTCTTTGGCATTGCCTTTCTTTGGGATTGGAATGAAGACTGACCTTTTTTTTTATTTTTTTAATTTTTATTTTTATTGAAGGCTAATTATTTTACAATATTATATTGGTTGGTTTTGCCATACATTGACATGAATCTGCCCCGGGTGTACATGAGATCCCCCTCCCGAACCCCCCTCCCACCTCCCTCCTCCCCTTATCCTCCCTCTGGGTCATCCCCGCTTATCAGACCCGAGCATCCTGTAACATGCATTGACCCTGAACTGGTGATTCGTTTCACATATGATAATATACATGTTTCAATGCCATTCTCCCAAACCATCCCACCCTTACCCTCTCCCACAGAATCCCAAAGACTGTTCTATACATCTGTGTCTCTTTTGCTGTCTCGTATACAGGGTTATCATTTGCATCTTTCTAAATTCCATATATATGCGTTAGTATACTGTGTTGGTGTTTTTCTTTCTGGCTTACTTCCCTTTGTATAATAGGCTCCAGTTTCATCTACCTCATTAGAACTGGTTCAGATGCATTCTTTTTAATGGCTGAGTAATACTCCATTGTGTATATGTACCAAAGCTTTCTTATCCATTCATCTGCAGATGGACATCTAGGTTGCTTCCATGTGCTCGCTATTATAAACAGTGCTGCGATGAACATTGGAGTACATGTGTCTCTTTCAATTCTGGTTTCCTCGGTGTGTATGCCCAGGAGTGCGATTGCTGGATCATATGGCAGTTCTATTTCCAGTTTTTTGAGGAATCTCCACACTGTTCTCCATAGTGGCTGTACTAGTTTGCATTCCCACCCACAGTGTAAGAGGGTTCCCTTCTCTCCACACCCTCTCCAGCATTTATTGCATGTAGACTTTTGGATAGCAGCCATTCTGACTGGTGTGAAATGGTATCTCATTGTGGTTTTGATTTGCATTTCTCTGATTATGAGGGATGTTGAGCATTTTTTCATGTGTTTGTTAGCCATCTTTATGGAAGACTGACCTTTTCTAGTCCTGTGGCCACTGCTGAGTTTTCCAAATTTGCTGGCATATTGAGTGCAGCACTTTCACAGCATCATCTTTTAGGATTTGAAACAGCTCAACTGGAATTCGATCACCTCCACTAGCTTTGTTCGTAGTGATGCTTTCTAAGGCCCACTTGACTTCACATTCCAGGATGTTTGGCTCTAGGTGAGTGATCACACCATCGTGATTATCTGGGTCGTGAAGATCTCTTTTGTACAGTTTTTCTGTGTATTCTTGCCACCTCTTCTTAATATCTTCTGCTTCTGTTAGGTCTATACCATTTCTGTCCTTTATCGAGCCCATCTTTGCATGAAATGTTCCCTTGGTATCTCTAATTTTCTTGAAGAGATCTCTAGTCTGTCCCATTCTGTTGTTTTCCTCTATTTCTTTGCATTGATCACTGAGGAAGGCTTTCTTATCTCTCCTTGCTATTCTTTGGAACTCTGCATTCAGATGCTTATATCTTTCCTTTTCTCTTTTGCTTTTCGCTTCTCTTCTTTTCACAGCCATATGTAAGGTCTCCTCAGACAGCCATTTTGCTTTTTTTGCATTTCTTTTCCATGGGGATGGTCTTCATCCCTGTCTCCTGTACAATGTTACGAACCTCCATCAATAGTTCTTCAGTCACTCTATCAGATCTAATCCCTTAAATCTATTTCTCACTTCCCTGTATAATCATAAGGGATTTGATTTAGGTCATATCTGAATGGTCTAGTGTTTTTCCCTACTTTCTTCAATTTAAGTCTGAATTTGGCAATAGGGTGTTCAATGTCTGAGCCACAGTCATTTCCCGGTCTTGTTTTGGCTGACTGTATAGAGCTTCTCCATCTTTGGCTGCAAAGAATATAATCAATCTGATTTCAGTGTTGACCATCTGGTGATGTCCATGTGTAGAGTCTTCTCTTGTGTTGTTGGAAGAGGGTGTTTGTTATGACCAGTGTGTTCTCTTGGCAAAACTCTATTAGCCTTTGCCCTGCTTCATTCCTTACTCCAAGGCCAAATTTGCCAGTTACTGCAGGTATTTCTTGACTTCCTACTTTTGCATTCCAGTCCCGTATAATGAAAATGACATCTTTTTTAGGTGTTAGTTCTAAAAGGTTGTGTAGATCTTCATAGAACCATTCAACTTCAGCTTCTTCAGCATTACTGTTTGGGACATAGGCTTGGATTACCGTGATATTGAATGGTTTGCCTTGGAAATGAACAGAGATCATTCTGTCGTTTTGAGATTGCATCCAAGTACTGCATTTTGGACTCTTTTGTTGACCATGATGGCTACTCCATTTCTTCTAAGGGATTCCTGCCCACTGTAGTAGATATAATGGTCATCTGAGTTAAATTCACCCATTCCAGTCCATTTTAGTTCGCCGATTCCTAGAATGTCTATGTTCACTCTTGCCATCTCCTGTTTGACCATTTCCAATTTGCCTTATTTCATGGACCTAGCATTCCAGGTTCCTATGCAATATTACTCTTTATGTTTAATATATTATTCTTTTGTGGCATATATATTTAAAAATGTAGACATATTTTTAAATAAAAATTAAGATGAATGAGTTAAGTTATATGGGAGCTACATTCAAAATAAGGTTGTTGGTTTGCTTGACCTCACAAAGAAATATGTTTATACCTGGGCTCCAAAGCAGTGTTTGTAGTTTTCAGGGACCCATGAATAGAAATTTCTAGAAACAGTAGCTGAGGATAGGCTTCTATAAATCTTTGCAAATGTTCTAAGAATTTAAACCTAACACTGGCTAAGGATTCAAAGAGTACTTTGGAATAGCTTGTTCTGAAGTAAGGGAATGGAACTAAAATTATCAAAAGAAAAATTCTTTTGTTCTCATTTGTCTTAAGAATGGCTAGTGTCATAATTTTTATTCATCTTTGGGACTGCTAAAAGCAATTCAAAGAAGTCTTTGCAACTACTATTGCCCTGAAGAGTTTGCAGTTGTTTTTTTTTCCCTCTGAAGTTACCTCACTATAATAATTATTGGAAAAAGAAATTCATAACTAACAGATCATTTACTATATTCCCTGTCTAGCATTTTTCCTGGAAAAAGCACCCTTATTTACTTTTGGGGGGCAATTTTCTTTCATTTTTGGTAAATGTGATTGAGGTAAAGCTATTTACCTTCGCAAGTCATGGGGAGTGGGCATGCCATATTCATGGCCACACGATTTGTTCAGAAATAAGATGTTAGAAATAAGATGTTCAGAAATAAGCATGTTACCCAATCCAAGCCAATGGGACTTAATCTGGGATCTTTTCTGGTATTACTGGGAAAGGACCACAGTCATTTTACTATGATTGATTGTTAACCTGGAATTTCTGCTAGCCATCTTTGCAGTTGAAGCAGGAGAACCTGCCTGAGAGAAGAGAGATCAGCTCCTAATTACATCACTTTGGAGAAGGAAATGGCAACCCACTCCAGTGTTCTTTCTTGGAGAATCCCAGGGACGGGGGAGCCTGGTGGGCTTCCATCTATGGGGTCACACAGAGTCGGACACGACTGGAGTGACTTAGCAGCAGCAGCAGCACTGGATCCAGCTGTGTCAGAAGCCAAGACTTTCAGTTATGTTGAGTCAATAAACTATTTTTTGATATAACTACTTTGAGTTGATTTTTTTATCACTTAAAACTACAAGTGTTCTAACATACATTCAGAATTGCACAACTGACACACGACTCAGAAGGTGGATGTATACATGTGATTTGGTGAAATATTTTTATATCCGTTGACTCATCTCGTATGTGTAATTTATTTATTCCACTTTAATTTCCATGAGTGTGAATGCGTATGGGTGATATGATGAAAGTCATTACAGTTTAAATAAGAATAGTTTCCACTATAGTAATTTTAGTATGGCCCACAAAGAAAGTGCAAGTGAAGTGACATAGCTTGATAAGTTCCAGACTTTAAGTTTATGTTGTTTTGAAAATAGAACAAGTTTATGAATTTTTTTATAGGTTAAAAAAGCAATTTTCCTTTTTCCTAAATAAAAGTAGTTGAAGTTTTTATTAACTTGTCTATTGCAGTTAGATTCACCACTTGGGCAGGGAATGGAGAGAGTACTTTATTTACTTATGCTCTGAAGAAATATCCTCTGTTTGTTACATTTTCATATGTGAATCTTATTCATTAATATATAATTCTACTTAAGATAAACCTTAATGGATTTACTTCAAATTAGAGATCTTCTCATGAGTTTGGAAATTACAAAACGGAAATTGATATTACAGTACAAATTTTACTGTTTTCCTAGAAAAAAATAATCTGAATTTGAAAGAAAATTTACTCTCCAAATATAGTTATACAAATTCTACTTGACTTTGGTAAATTGCATTTAAATGGGTATTGTTTTAAATTTATATTTAATACGTAGCCTTTTAGGCGGTTTCCATTTTATTTGTCTTTCACATTGTTTGAAATATCCATTTAAAAAGTAGGTTGATATTTGACCATCTCTCTTAAAAACATGCTGGACCATTTTATAGTATAACATTATTGCTTAGAAAAATTAAAAAGGAAACATTAAAATAAGATTCTTGGTCTTTTTTCTTTCCTTTTTGCCATTTAAGGATTCATAATTGCAATCAATTTGGTCTTTTTACTTGGGAAACCTTAAGTGCCAAGGTCAAAGTTGGCACTGATTTCTTTCTAATTCTTATAGATTACAGATGTGTTCCTTAGATTAAAAAGCCTCAGATCTTAGTCTCTTGGGTATTGATATTCTCATTAGGAAATTATCACGTTCAGAAGTTAGGGTGCTAACTAGTTCACAAAAGTAAGGTCTTCATTAGAACTATTTTGAGAACAAGTCAGTGTTGTGAAAGTCTTAACCTTTAAGAGTTATTGCAGACAATAGCACATTTGGTATGGCATGCACACTTAGTTGCATGAGCGGATTTCTGAGGTAGTGGATTTTGAAGTTTTATTATCCGTCATTCTGAAGGATTTCTCTTTTCCTCTAATGACCTCCAACTTTGCAGCCCACATCAAATAAAATTTAAAATGAATAAAATTTCTGGGAAAAGCCTGTTTCTAATATCCATTCCTTTCTTCTTACTATACGCTGTCTTTTCAGTCACGCACTATCTATTTCCTCTACCCAAACCCGCTCACAGGATAGTATACTGTGGTCACACGCACCTTCATTATTATTATTATTCGTTTAATTTAAAAATCACATTTATATTAAAACAATAGGAAAAAAGATATGGTTTCACATTGTTGTTCAGTCGCTCAATAGAATTTTTCTTCTTTAATCTGTGAACATGTGGTGTTCTTGGCATTTTCTGAACCGTCTAGGATTATTAGGATTAAAACATATTTATTCTTGATGGATTTTCATTTATACTATAAAATTAGTTATTATTTAATAGATTTTTGCATTTGTGTTCATAAATGAGATATTTTTAATTTTCCCTTTTTATAATGTCTTTTATTTTGGAATCAAGGATATTCTGACTTTATAAAATGAGTTGGAAGTCGTGTACATCTTACTGTGAAAAGAACTCATTGTATTACCTCTGCTAGAGACATTTAAGTTTAAACTCTAACTAGGAGGAAATATATTTTATCCTTAAAATATTTTGAAACATCAACCTAAAATAGCTGCTTTTTGGTGGAGAGGGTTGTGAATTTGTGGATAGAGAAAATGTTGATGAAGCATGGAGTTGCCTGTATAGTCTGTGTCATAGCAGTGTAATTACTTTGGTGTTTATCTCTGAATATTTTTGGCAGACCTGTGGGGTGATCAGTGGGATAAGAGGAGAGCAGGTTGATGACATTGATTAGGGAATATATTATCAGAGAATGCTTGACTGAACATTGAAAAAGCCTCCGGAACCAAAGGTGGAGCTGAACATGATTGAGATTTAAATACATTCCAATTAGTCTATTTATGTCCTTTAGTGCCCTTATAGGCAAAGTGATAGAGCTTCTCTTTCAGGCCCCACAATCACCCCATTGGTTGCATTAAGCCATTTATGACATCTTTCTTCCTCCAAGTTTCTCCTTGGAGTTAATTTTAGCCAGATTTTTATCTCTGTAAAAAAAAGTCTGAGAAGTTAGGTGTGGCTCCACATATAATTCGATCTATGTTTCCTCTCATTTTATCCTATGAAAATGATTCAACACAAATGTTAAAAACTCCCAAGTTTGGGCTTTCTGAATATCTGGTATGACTACTGATGTGGTTTCTTACAAAAGAGGTGCTTACTTTCTTCTGTCCTTATCTGTTCTTCTAGATGTATCACAATTTAATTAAACACAGAGCTTTTGAGCACTTACTGTGTACCAAGTACTAGATATTCAAAGATTACGTTTTTAAGGAGTTAGAGCTTTCCTTTTTCATCCTTGTTTTCTAGGGCCCTTTCCTTTTCTGATATTGAGGTACTTTTGTTTTTTTCTTTTTGCCTTTCTGTCAAAACAAAGAGACTTTAAAAGGAACTTTTGAGTTAAACTCAAGCTGCTTCTATTGAGAAGAATTAGTACAGCTCTCTGAACTTGGGCCTATTGTTTATTTAGAACCCAGTGTTAATGAGGGCACAATGCTTGTCTTGATTCTTATATGGACCCTATTAGCTTTGCTCTGTTCCATGGCCTTGGATCACTGCTATAATGATTAATACTTGCTGAAGACCAGGTGAGAAGATTTGGTTGATTGAAACATTAGAAAGCCAGTGCAAACTGCATTCTTGCCAGGTATCATCCTCGTTTTTAAAAAACAAATGATAATTGAGGGCATCACTTTTAAACAAAATTATTACTGAAATGAGTTGTACAGGAATGTGGAAAAACAAAAGGAGATTAAAAGGCATTTTATTTTGCTATTTTTTTTCCTGTTCTTCATTAATTGTGTAATTCTTAGGCTTGTTTTCTCCATGTCATTTAGTTTCCTTTTTGGTATCTTTGGATCCAAGACTGAGCTCTGCTGGCCTTTCTTTCTTGTTCTTTGGATGTTAGCGCCAACATCGGCAGCACTCACTGTCTGTGCTGGCTTGAATGAAGGAATGGCTAAAGGCTCCTTTTGGAGACCCATTTCACTGGTTATTTTAATTGCTCACAGGGATAATTGTTGAGTGATGCTGTATAGGATAGTATCTCTTTTGCCACAGGGGTTAGAAATTCTGCCCAGTAATCACTCCTTCTCCTAATGGACGAGTGTTTCTGCGTGGAAAGACTGGTAACTGGCTCTAGGTATCTCCCTAGAACTATGTGTAAGGCCCCTGCCATATTAACTATGGGAAATTTATGTAGCCACCATGAATACTTCATTGATCTTTTGCTTCATACAGCCAGAAATAGAGAATTTTTGTAGAATTTAAAATTAGTTTCTTAATCATCTTATCCTAGGACATACTCTGTCATATAGCCCTGTGAGAGCAAAGATTTTCTTTGCTTTCCTTTTTCACAGTCAGATAAAATTAGAAAAATAATAGGGATATGAGTGCTAAGGGTCTGGCTTCAGGAAAAAAATTTTTTTTTTTTTTTAAAAAGCACTGCTATTGTGGCTATGTCTGCTGTGCTGAAGGACTGTGATATACTGTATGCTGATATTCTGTGAAGTGGAACATTTATGCTTTCTGACATGTAGTGAAGAAAATTTTGGGTACAACATCCACTAGATATTTCCTCAGACTTAGCTGCTTCTCTGGATGGAAGTGAGGCTTCTGAGATAGAGGTTTGTAGTTTTGAAATTTTTACCAAAGAATAACCAAGTCACAACAAGTTGGTAAGCAAAAATAAATGGTGAAAGTTCATATTTTAGAATTAACTTTGTAATTTTTAAGTTGGAAATCAATGGATATAAGTGAGGTGAGGTTGTTAATTGTTTTCTTTTAAAATGTTTTTGTCACTTATTGGAATAAAAATATCAGTTTTGAGTAGCCATCTAGACTAAATTAGTTAAAAAGGAACAAAGCAGAAACTTCTACTTAAGAATTTTGGGAATCATCAAAATGACCTGGACTTCTTTGCTAAGATAGATTGTCTTAAAGGCCCCAATTCTTCTTCATCTTTCTTTATGTCTGTGACCTTTGCCATGAGACTCTAGAGTGCCCTTTCTACTCTGGATAGGGCTTTCTGTCTCACCTCTTGCTTCTGGGATCCATCACTTAACTTGCTTTGGACAATGGCATGTTAGTAAATGTGATGCAAGTAGAAGTTTGCAAAAAGCACTTGTGCATTTCTATTTACACTCTTATCCTTGTCTGTCCACAAGAGGGGAAAGCCTGGGCCCGTATGCTGAAGGATGAGATATATAGAGTGGAGTCACAATACTCTAGTTGTCCTATCAAAGGCCATTCTAGGCCAGCCAAAAGCCAGCCAACTGTAAGACACATTGGTGAGCTCAGTTAAAGCCAGAAGAAATAGCCAGCTAGTCTTCAAACACATGAACTAAACAAATACTTTCATTAAGCCACTGAGTTTCAGGGTGGTTTGAACCTGCAACATTCTTATGGCTATAGAGAAGTGAAACAACCTCAGGTGGTTTTAGAGACTCAACTGAGCAAATGTCACAAATGATCCTGAGATTTTTCTTGTTGTTCCAAAAACAATATATGTTTCATGTTGATTTCAAGAAATTAGTAGATTCAACCACTCAGTGATACTTGGGTAAGATTTGATTGAAGGTGGAATATGTTTTCTTGGCAGGTTGATTTTTGAAACTCTGGAAATAACTCCTCCTCCAAGAATGTTTTGTTGTTTAGTCACTAAGTCGTGTCTGACTCTTTGTGACCCCATGAACTGTCACCTGCCAGTCTCCTCTGTCCATGGGATTTCCCAGACAAGAATACTGGAATGGATTGCCATTTCCTTCTCCAGGGGATCATTCCAACCCAGTAATTGAATCTGCGTCTCCTGCTTGGCAGGTGGATTTTTTTTTTTTAACCACTGAGCCACCTGGGAAGCCCCACCTAATGTATATATTCAGCTACTTTTTGTTAGACTTAAAGGGGCACAGAATCATTCAATCCATAAAGAAAGACAAGGCAGAAAATGGAAGTAGTGCAAGTAATTGAGTTAAATTCATATGATAAGAAACACAAATGCCAATATATCCTTTTTCCAGAGCAAATTTTGACTAGAGGGAAGGGCTGTGGTGGGTGGAGTAAGTAAAACAGGGGAAGTATGAGGCTAGGAAAAGGAAAACTGGATTTACTTTGGATCATTTAGAGACAGTGTAGTATAAAAGTAAATGTGATTGAAGACTGAGCTTTAAAACCTTAACTCCCATTTTTATACTCTGTAAGTGCAATGTATTAGAGTGAGGGAAAGATCTGAGGAAAAGAGCAAAGAGATAGTTTTGTTAGGGGCAAGGTAGTTTAATTCTTTGTGATTTGAAATCAAAAGACTATTGTCTTTTCTATATTCAGACTCTTTATATAGTATTGCTATTTCATTCACTTTCTTTTGTGGTAGAAGTAAGTCTGCTTTTTAGTGAATATATAAAAAGTAGCTGACTGAGAATCAGAGGCGCCTGGACCAAGGCAGGGTATTCCTGAACACATCTTAACAGCTCTGGCCCTGCATTCGTCTGGACCTTACTCAGAGAAGGGGTGCTGTTGCATGGGGGATCTGTACTTGGTTAATTCATCATATTACTTGGAAAGGTCCTTATTATTTTGCACAGCAGTGTGGTCACCTGGCGGTAGGTCATTAGCATTTTAGTCTTCTTTTCTGCACAACAATGTACAACATGCTAATTAGAGGATTCTGAAAGCTAAGTAACCTGTTTTAAAATCAGACATTTTAATTTGCAGCTTTAATGGCTGTTTTTGTAATAACTGGCTTTATTGGGGGTAAAAGCACTTCTCCTGTTCCACTAGCAAGGCAGAGTATAACAGAAGCTGACAAAATTAAAAACCTCATAATGCGACCTTTGCCTGGGATAAAAGGCTGTTTCATAACAATTTCCTTTTGTTCTTTGTTTAAGCCATTACTCTAAAAGGAGCCTCCGATTAATCTAAGTAAATGCATCATTACAGTACTAATCCATGTCCTTCTGTCAGTGTCTGTTTTAATTAAATAAGAAATGCTAGCAGAAAGATATCACGCACAAAGCTGTGATTGGAGAAAGCAGCACTGGTTGATCAGGGAAAGATTAAAAAGGGCTTTACTGTTTTGTCCATTTGCATAGCTCCAGATGCCACAGTCTTTCAGGTTGAAAGAAAACTTACAAAAGAGTTTAACACATTTCACTCTTATAGATTTAAAATAATGGGATTTACCAATGAAATTCTAATCATCCAATTTATCACATGTTAGACATTCCAAAGCAAGGAGCAGAACAGCTTGGGGTGTGTCTTTTAAACCTTTTATGCAATGTTGTATTGTGTCTGTGAAAACATACCTGCCCAATTTGCGTGTGTTTCTTCTTATTTGGGGTGACATTGATGGTGAAACCTGATTGTGGATATATGCAATGTGATTTTTCCACTCTTTTTATAGTATCTTACAACTTCTAACTTATGCTTTTTTTTTTTTAAATGGTTTTCTGTTGATTATATGTTAGGAATTTGGGTACTTAATTGGCTGTTAACAATGAAAAGTAAGTTTAATAAACACTTACAGAATGCATGTATCTATTTATTATTGCTACACTGAAATGCAGAAACTCTCCTTAGCAGTAGAGTTGCAGAATTCCCGTGGTGAGGGCTTTCTTCATATACGGGCCATTATTTGATGTAATGAAAAGAGAAAGTGTGCAACAGTGAGATTGTTAATTAATTTAGCCTAACAAGATGAAGATAAATGAAGCAAAGAACAGATTGAATGAAGCAAGAGGTCTTATTTACAATTTAACACATTTTTATATAATGCAGATTTCACCTGTTAAAAAACAAACAGACCCCACTTCAAATCCCTACTCACAAAAAAATATACTCCCTCCCACCACAATTCAACCCTAAAATCCTGACCTGACTTTATAGAAAACAAGTACTGTGACTCCCATTTCGAAGACACTTTTACAGTGTGTAAACAGTGCTTTTCTACTGCTATGAATTTTACACTAGTTAACCTTTAACTTCAGTATTTTATTTTTCTTGCTATAGAACTGGGATGACCATAAGAATAATTATCCAGAAACCTTCGGGTTTCTTCTTCTCCGTGTTATCTATCCTGAGAAATCTTGGCAAGGTTATTTAATAATCATTTTATTTTAATCCTCTTTTTACCAAAGGAAAGAAGCCCAAAAGTGAGGAGAAAAAAGGAGCTGTGAGCCTTTTTACGTAGTCTTGAATCTGTAGCGATTGTGCTGAATTCCTAAATTAGCATTATTTTTAAGTCTTTCTTCAGAGATTAATGAGCTTTACCCAGTATTTGACCTTTTATCATTCTTGCTTTCTGCTCAGAAGTACTTCCTTCCTTCCTACAGTAGCTAGAAAAGACCGTCTCTTATCTTGTGTTACTGTAGGCAGTGGTAACAGGGCTCTCTACAAATGGTGTTATTATGGTCACTATGTTTTTATCTCAGGGGTCACGAACAAATCCATGCAACTGCTTCTAAGGATTTCAATAAATAGGACTTTTTATCCAGACAATTGCCTTTTATGTTACTTTTAAACAAAACTACTAGTCCATCAAGAGTTTCAAAAGAAAACAATTCTACAGAGTGCCGGTATGGCCGCGCAGACCAATCATCATGGCACCCATTCTCCAGTCCTTTATTTTTCAAGTCCACAACAATAGGTTGTTGATTCAATGGACAAGACCAGAACAATTAAGTTCTCTGTTTAGCAGCAGTGCAGCATTTTAATGCCCTTCTCTAATAATGGTCTCATTATTGTTATTCTAAGACTGGGCCTCAGGAGGAGGAATATTTGCTGGAGGTACGTCATTATTTTGCAAATTTCGATTAGCTCATCATGTTGTCTGTAGTGTGAAAATCGTAGCTAATTAGGGCAGCCAGTTAGACTACCAGCTTTTGAGCTTATGAGTTAAAAGGTAGCATACTTGATAGGCCAGTGATGTGAAAAAGGTGGTAAAAAGGAGGATTAGAGCAGTTGCCTTAGTAACTCCAACTTCCATCTGTGAGGGAACAATGGACTTGTGTTTCTCCCCCACCTTGGTGTAAAAATTGGTTTTGTTTTGAAAGGACAGGGTTCTTTTTATGACAATCTGGAATTCAGCCCAACTGAGTGTAGTTTTAGTTGTTAGGAGAGACCAT
This sequence comes from Moschus berezovskii, assembly GCF_049115385.1. Classification (NCBI taxonomy): domain Eukaryota; kingdom Metazoa; phylum Chordata; class Mammalia; order Artiodactyla; family Moschidae; genus Moschus; species Moschus berezovskii. Next base: position 40,349,068 of record NC_142473.1, read on the forward strand.
TGGGGATAGGAAAGATGAAAGGTCATGGTGAGCTTCAAGGACATGAAAGGTTGTTGTCTCATGTAACAATGGTAGATTGTTTTTTTTTTTTTTCTAATATTTCTAGCCAGCCCCTAAGTCAGGTGATGGAACAAATACCTACAGTTTAGTCAGGTGAAACAGGAAAGGGAGGGGGAAGGAAAGGAGAAAAATGGGGTAAGAAAGAGTTCGTACTTTGTTTAAAAAAAGGGGGGAGGGTTAACTTCAATTCGCTTTTATTAAACGAAGTGATATTTCTCTGTCACTATCTCTGAGATTCCAGTGTGCTTTGGATGGTTTGCCTCTGTGGGCCATCACATCTCTGGGAAGCTCTCCAATGTGTTAGAAAATGTGATTTAAGCTTTCTTCCTGAACTCCCAGGAGGACCAGTGATGTGATACTTAACAATAAATTTAGTTGTTGTAGCTTTCTCACACTATTGGTGTTCTTAAAAGGTTTTCCTTCAAAATGCACACTGAATAAAATGAATGATAAATATGAAAGAATTTGTTTCACCACTCTACAGGGTTTTATCATAAATTCTATGAGTTTCATCACAGAAAGTTTACAGGAAACTGTTTAGATGTTGCTGCAATAGCAGCACAATTTTTTCTCTCTGTTCGTAAGAAAATGCCACGATTTTAAGAGCTATTGGAGATTTTGTATTTAGAGGATTGAATATGGTGCTATTTCTTTAAAAGCCTAAAAACCAAATCACTCTCTCTGGATTTAAAATGCCTTTATTACAGCAAAATAAGTGTCTTCTGTTTCTCTTTCATATCGATATTAAAACATTTGATATGTGTGCTTATGTGGGAGCTCCTGTTTGTGTATACGTGTGCATGTGTGTTTGTGTGTGTGTGTGCGTAGAATCAGAAGGAGTATAGGAATACTAAGTTTTTAAGCAGAAAGATCATCTTTTGATGATCAAAGGGACCTTCATATTTCTCCCTCTCTATTGTCCCCAAACAACCCTTGTGTAATTGAAGCTGGACTTGGTCCAGGGGGCTAGGGAGATTTTCAGATTCTTGAATCCCAGGTCTTTGTTTTTTCACTTTTTCTAGCCAACTGTTCTTATTGCTGTAGCTTTTCTTTTTCTGAGAAGCTGCATTCATTTAATTTATTGTAAATACTTCCTAGACTTGAAATAATAGCATCGTGAAATTGTGGCGATTAAGGGCTTTTGAGATCATCTTGTTCAATTCTTGTATTTGCAAAGTAAGAAAAGCGAGAGCAGAATGTTGAAATGACTTGCCCAAGGTAACTCAACTAGTTGAAGTAGACAAAAGATGCCATTAGCTATACTATTCAAATATAAAAACTTGAAATCAAAGGAAGAATGGAGAAACATTATAGGAACATGCTGAACTTTCCTTGTCTTTTAGTGGTTGAGGGAAATTGAAATAAGGCTAACACCAGGGGATGATGGTGGTGAGGTTACAATTCAGATCAGATTTTTATTTTGTAACTTTTAAAGCTCCATTGTAAATAAATGCAACTTTTTTTTTTTCCTGACAGCAACCCCCTGCCAAAGAAACCCCAGTATAACTGGGGAGAGATGTACCCTAAAGCTCTAGCATAGCACTCAGAAACTGTAAACTTTCTTGATCCAAGCACTGTGTGAAATACTTTCATACACATTACTATAATTTAGAATTTAAACACTTTTTCATTCCAGAGTGGCTGTTCTGTTTTCTAGTTTTTGCAGCTATTGAAAGGAACCTGATGGTATTCAAATATATTAGGTGTTGTGAGACATAAGTCAGTAAATGATTGAAAAATGCAGTATACATTTGAAATTATATAGATCAATGTATATGTTGTATTTTATTTTTGGAACAGATTAGAACATATTTAGAAAAGTTGGACTATAAAACATAAAGAATAAAATAAAATAACCTGTTATTTCATCTTATTACTTCATAATTAAAAATATACTCCCTAGTAACATTTTGGTATATTTCATTTCAGTCTTTTATCTGTGTATGTATGAGAAGAAAGGACACGTGTAGCTTGTTTATTGCCCTCTCTTCAATGCCCAGAACAGTATGTGGCTCAGAGTAGGTACAAACAAATAGTTGTTGGGGAAGTTAAAAAAAAGCAAAATAGCATCATACTGTATATATGTTTTTGTAATAAAAAATAATTTTATTGGATTTTTCCATGTTTTCAAAAATGTGATTTTTTCATGACCATATCATATACCACAGTTGTACCACAGTTTGTTTTACCATTAAATTATTGATCTCCAACTTTTCACTATTATAATGTGAAAGTTAATTTATAAGGATGTCTTTCATTTATTATTAAACTGGTAAAAATTTTAAATTGATAATAAAAATGCTTTAGGATCATAGAGCCCCACCAAACCCCATCACTTCTTTCAAGTCTTAGCTTAGATGTTATCTTCTCTTTCCAGGTCAACCTTGACCACCCTGTTTTAAAATTGTAGCCCTCCAAACATTTTTTAGCTCCCTAAGCATGTCTATTTTTTTTAATAGCCTTTATCAACTTTTAACATACTATATAATTTGTATGTCTGTTGAATTTGCCATTTCCCCCTTATATTTACTAGAATATAAACTCTAGGCAGTGGAGAATTTTTTGCTATTTTTGTCAGTTATATTCCCCAGTATCCAGAACATAGTAGATGCTCAACAATATTTGTTGAATGCATTTATTGAAACTTAAAAAGATGGAAACGTCTATTTTTAAAGTCAAGAATCAATCTCTTTTTTTTTCTCACATGGGCAACTCTCATCAACTAATCTGTGCACTACTGGCCAAGGAATTCTGTTTTCTCAATGTTCAATTGTACACATTTTCCAGTTAAATTAAATCATAGCACTTGACTGAATCTTGGATAGGCCGTACTGGATACAGTCTAAATGTCTTGCAACAAATGTTTCCAGCTCTTGCTACTTGAAGTCACTCTGAACTCCAGTTTTAGAGAGATAGTTCTGGATGAGAAATGTCACCAGTGTCACTCCAAATGATCCTTTTCCTTGTCTAGAAGTCCTTTTGGTAAGACTTCTAAGGTTTGGGTCTGATCTCAGTAAACTCAGCTTAACCTGGTTACTTTTATTTCGGGATGATTTAACCTTATTCTGCTTCTGATATTGCTCCTTTTTTTGAAATTTCTTAGGGAAGACACTTTGCAAACTCCTGTTTACTACTTTCAGTCTATACGGTTTATTGTGCTGTGTGTACTTAGTCGCTCAGTCATGTCCGACTCTTGCGACCCCATAGACTGTAGCCCTCCAGGCTCCTCTGTCCATGGGATTCTCCAGGAAAGAACACTGGAGTGGGTTGCCATGCCTTCCTGCAGGGGATCTTCCTGACCTAGGGATTGAATCAGGTCTCCTGCGCTGCAGTCAGAGTCTTTACCAACTGAGCTACGAGGGAAAGTATTTTTATTTAAAAATAGTGTAAAACAAACAAACAAAAAAAATCATCATTAATGTCCTTTGTGGAAAAGTGTTAATTATAATCTTTATATACTAGCAATTTATATAGCTATAATAATCCCCTTCTTTTAGTGTTTATAGTTTTAAAGCTCTTTAGTAAATATGGTCTTAATTATCAAAATAATCTTAGATGCACAAGGCATGTTTATTATACCCATTAAGGGACCATTGCACAGAAAAGTTTGGATACTTAATCTAAACATAAATTTAGGAAGTGATAGAGACCACTAGAATCCAAGTCTTCTGAGTTCTACTAGTCCAGTACTGTTTCTCTTTTAGTCATTTTACCTTCTCTCCAGGTTAAATAATCATCGTTTTGTTGTTTCTTAATAGATCCCATGAAAATAGAAACAAATTATTGGAATTACACTTTTTTCCATTTTATCTTACCTTGTTTACTATTCCGATTCTCAAGGACTTTTCTATAGCTTTCTATGGTTCTTCTTTTTCCGTAGTCGTCATATTTTCCTTTATTCTATTAACATGGGCTTTTGTAGCAATTGTAAAGCCACTGACTGACATGTGTGTCTTTTTGCCTTTTAGCGAGCTGTTCATTTCACATCTCTAGATAAGAATAAGCATGTTCTGTTGATCATAATAGGTATCGAACAAACTCATAGGGGTCCACTGAGATGCAAACAGCTTTGGGAGAAAGTTAATATAGTAGGCAGTGCATTAGGTAAAAGACTGGACAATGAACACTATCAAGTGGAGTTCATGTATGTAGAAGAGAGGTGCGAAACACAAGATTAAAGTGTTTCATGAAACAGACAAACCAAGAAAAATCTGAGGCAAGTGGTAAGAGATTTAGGCAGCTAGGCCATAGACATCAAGTGGAGTTAAAGGACAGATTCCAGTTTCTGAGTAGTCTGCAAGTAGAAGGTTACCAAGTTCACAGAAGGGTCATGGTCTTAGATGGACTAGTGCACTCAGGTATAGCAAAACAAGTAGACTCTAGTATTAGAATGAAAGCAAAAAATCAGAGTCTAACTAGCAGCAAGTGATTAATTTCATTCTGAGTTCCGAAAGATTGGGTTGGAGTCTCTTTTGAATGAGGTCAGAAATGGTCCTAGAGCAGTGGCTCTCAAATTTTTAATATATGTAAGAATCACCTAGGGTGCTTTGGATTTCTGAAGCAAGGCCCAGGTGTATGTATTTTTAACAAGAGCCCCAGACTTTTTTCTGTTCCAAGTATCTACTGATCACATTTGTAGAAAATTGGCATAAAGCCTGAGATGGTACTTACAGTAGGTTAAGGGACCCAGTAATCACAAATCTTGAGAGAGATTTAGATGTTGAAAGTCAGACCTTTCTACTAAGAGAAAAATGTATCTGTTTTTCTCAAAGCTGATTTGTATTTATCTACATGTAAGAAGGAAGAAGACTTGGACTGATATGTACTCGACTGATCCATATGTGTTGTAAGTCTATTATGTTTTTCTCCTTATGTATATTATGTATGTTACTTGTTTATGACCTGAGTGCTTTTATAATATCCAACATAAAGATTTGTACCTTTTAGTGTAAAAAAGTAAGGCTGACTGTTCTTTTGTACCTAATCTAAACTGTCTCTCATTTTTACTTTCAATTTGTTATCTGCATAATCGAATTTCCTCTTTTCTTTCCCGAGTCATAAATTGATTAGCATGAGTTGGGCAGATTGCTGTAATGCTAAGGGTTAACCAGAAGAGAATTACAAATGAACTATCTAGAAAGTTGATTATTAATCCAGCTAGAGAAGAAATATCCTTTTACTTAGCAAGAATGAGTATCTGAAGAGCTGATAATATTGTTCAGGCAGTGAGGTGGAATGGCAGAGCTTGGTAAGTAAAACAAAACTTGGGATTAATCTTTTATATCAGTTTTAAAAAATTCCTAGAATGTTGATATATTTAAATAGTTAAATCTAATATGAATTTATAAGCTGCTGGAACAAATCTAAAAATTTCCAAATGTGTTTGCTAATGAGATCCCCACACAGACTATCGGTATAAGTTAACTGAAAAGTATTTACATAAGTAGATAAATATATTTAATTTCGAATATTTATAAAAATATGTGATTAGATTTGTGATTAAGAACAAGGAAGTGGGCATGGAGGAATGATTGCTCTAAGTCCAAACCTCATACTGAAGAATATTGAGTGACAACTGTTGTTGTTTTCTCACAAGATCAAGTTCTGGATTCTTAGATATGAAAATGAAAATATAATTTAAAATATAATATTTGCATAAAGATTCAGTGAGATATTTTTCAGACTTATAGGTGACAAAAATTGTCATAAGTTCTCTTATTTTCTGGGTCCTACTCCTCATTTCACCCTGATGTTTAATTTAAGGACCTTTCTAAAGACAGCTTTTATTGTATTTGTGAATTGGAAGGGAAGAGAAATGAGAGGATCTGTGCTATTTGTACAAAGAAAATTAAGTGAAAAGATATGATTTTAATAATGTTCTTCCTTCAAAGACTGCTCCTCCTGTTGTAGAAATTTTGATGTCAATATTCAATTCTATATGATTGAATTTCCCCATAAATTACTTGATATTACAAAAATGAACCTTTTAAACATAGTATGGACCATACCGAATATTACTGCAGCTTTGTGCAGTATTAAATCATTCCAATGTAGTATTATATTCAGAAGTTAGTAAACTTATTAAAATTGTGCACCAGCAAATGAAGAATTTTAACCTTTCCTTTAAAAGTATCTTTTTGTGCCAGTAAAAAGGCCTTGACATTTCATTATTTAATGTTCACATAAGCACAGAAAAAATATTTTTAAAAAGCTGTAAGTATTAAAAGTATGTGTTATGTGTGTACATGTGTTTGTGAATGCATCAAAAGTATATATACATTCAAAATACCGGAGCACCATTTGGACATATACACTCAGTTTTTTTTTTTTAATGTTCTAATGTTGTGACTCATATTCAAAACTGGGAATATTAACTATAGTAAGTGAAATAATAAGGACAATAGTTAAAATTTATTGAGCTCTTGTGTGCTAAATGCTGTGTTGAATGTCTTATCTCATTTAATCCGCATATTATTTCTGTGGTTGTTGGAAATCTACAAGGATTGTAGTGTATGCTACCACAAAGAGTAAGGTAATTGAAGAGCCTTTTACATCTTATGCTAAACGTCTAGAAAATGAAGGCCCACGAAACAAATTGTGTAAGAGAGGAGATCCTTAAATTCTGTGTGCTTGTCTTTCTCAAAATTGAGATTTACTATGAGCCTGGGAAAGAAAAATAGAAGATTAGTCAGTGATTCCTAGCAATCATTAATTCTTTAAACAATCTTTTATTATGAAAAGTTTAGTTCAAAAACGTATAAATAAGTTAAAATACTGTATGTTTATAAGAAATGAAACATTACTAATACAGTCCAAATCCTATGTGAATTCTTTCCCAATTTTTTGTCTTCCTCTCTTTATGCTAGAGGTAACCATTTTTTTGAATTTGGTGTTTGTTATTCTCATACTTTATACTTAAATTTCATTTTCACTATGTATATGGAGGAAAAGCTCCAGTTAATCATTCTTTGAGATTTAGGATAGACCTTTTCTTGGCTTCCTGTTACACTTTAATTAAAACCAAAATCCTTAACACAATATGCAAAGCTCTGGCCCCATATAATGTGACCCTTGCATTACCACCCTTAGCTCTTGCCTTTTTCCTAATGACCCTCTTTGATTCAGCTGGTATCCTGATCTATACTCTCCAAGTTTTTTCCTGCTCTCAGGTCTTCATGTTACGCCATCTTCTCAACTGGAATATACTTCTCCTTACTGTTCTTCAGAGTGATTCCTACTTATTCTTCAGCTCTCTGTTTAAATGTCATTTCCTCAGAGAAACCTTCCCTGATCCTTCCAATTCAAATCTTGTTTGCCTGCAAAGATCTCACTGTAAACCCTTTAATAATAGCAGATATTGCAATTTTAAATTATGTAATTTGTTTGTGTGATTTTTGCCTAATGTTTGTCCTTCACCCTGGATTGAATTATTTTATTCTCACGTTTCCCCTTATATTTATCCACATGGTTTTGTACATTACAGGCATTCATAGATATTTGTTGTTATCAAGGAAAGGAATGTGGTGAGTGAAGAAGAAGAAAGGGAGACTGAGAAAGAAAACTACATATACATGGGTCTGTGGGTTAGTTGATATATACTGTTAAGGTTAAATTATGCAACTTGAATCCAGTTTAAGATTAGGGTGAGAGAGGTGGTAGGGACCTTGTTTGTTTCTTAAATCTAGTTGCAGAATGTATCTGTTATCCGCTGTTGCTTCTTGTTTTTCAGTGCAATCTTTGACTTTTGTGTTCTCATTTTTGGGACTCTGCATTCCTGAACTGAGCTTTCTTTTTTTTTTTTAACTTCATTAAAAAAAAATTTTTTTTTTATTGGAGGCTAATTTACAATATTATATTGGTTGGTTTTGCCATACATTGACATGAATCCGCCCCGGGTGTACATGAGGGAACTGAGCTTTCAAGTTGTAAACTTACAGAGCAGCCCCAGCATTTATAATATTAATGTGGAGACGCTACAGTGGGCTCTAAAAATCTGGAAAAATTTCTGACACACAGATGAGGAAATACATATGGTGCTTTTGCATAAGAAAGCCATGAGGCCGTTTATAAGAGTTTTCAGGTGCATGACTATAACTAAAATATTCATAGTAGTGACACTTGCTGTTATAATGGTAGGCAGTTTGATTTTTTAAGGGGAGTATAGAGAAGATTATAAAAAAGGAGTAAAGAAAATGAAATCAGGCTGAAAGGAGGACTAAGGTTTTCAAAATATCAGAATATACTTATGTTGTACTCTGTAAATCTTTTCTGGCATTTGTAATTAAAATCCAAGGCCAAAAGATGGTGCTGAAATTTTTTTTTTAGTTGTTGATATGGGGAAAGGAGACAAAAAGGGGGATAAAAAAGAATTTAATTAAAATGTCTTAGTGTTAAAAGGAGGGGATTTGGAAAGTGTCTCATTTGTGGTTATAGAAGGTACCATTATTAATAATAATAGTGTACCTTACATTTTAATTTTTATTACTCCTTACACTTTTGAATGAACTTTTTCATATATTACCTTATACATTTCTTTTATTAGCCCCATGAGATAGTTAAAGTGGGGGTCTTATTATCGTCAGTTTATATTGAGGAAAACTAGGAACAAACAGAAATCAGAGAGAAGCCGACTAAGACTTGAAAACAATTCTGAGGTTTAGTTTTGTAGGCAAGACTAATATTCACTCTGCTTATACCTTTCCATACAGGATTGGAGGGTATAATTAGGTTCTTTTAAGGACCAAGATCATTGGGGTGGATGTCCTCTATAGCAGTGGTCCCCAAACTTTTTGGCACCAGGGACCAGTTTCTTGGAAGACAGTTTTTCACAGACTGGGGGTGGAGATGGGGCATGGTTTCAGGATGTTTGAAGTGCACTTACATTTATTATGCACTTTATTTTTGTTATTAGTACATCAGCTCTAACTTAGATCATCAAGCATTAGATCCTGGAGGTTGGAGACCCCTGCTCTATAGGTTTCCTAGACTTAAATATTTTATTTTTTTCAAGTTGCAAAGTAGTTAACCATCTCCAGCAAATAGAACTGAGATGGTTAAATGCATATACTTAATAGATACACTGCTAAGCCTATTCTAAATTAAGGCTTACTGGGTGAAGTAATAGTTTCCTAATATCTTGTGATATCAGGAGCCCAGTCCTCTCCTGATATCTTAGGGTTCCAAGAATAAGCAGACATGGAATTTATAAGAATGAAATGTCTTAACATGTGAAGTAAATAAATTGTAGCTTAAATAAAAGCATGTGATGAAGCAGCGGGTACAAGCCCTTGAATGGAAACCTGTCATTTGAACTGAAGATGGACATTTTTTGGCACTTGTTGAAAATATTTTTTTAAATAACATGTGGAAGGCAATGTGTATATTGCATTTATGCATGTGTGCATGCAGGTGGAGGGGTATTTCTTTGAGAACAAAGAAACGCCAGCAGGTATTTGTAATGATTAGCCAAGAAAGCTGTTTGCTGCATTTAAAGTAAAAGCCAAACCTTGTATTTTTCAATTGGACAAAGAGCGTTGTTGCAGAGAAATTCAAATTCGTACTCTTTCTGGGCCAGCAGGCAGAAGCCTCCCATAGGTTACAGGAACCAGACATGTTCACTCTGAAATACAGAAGTCTCAAGAGAATCTAATATCTGTCCTAAGATGGATAAATTGCTGCTGTAGGGGAATAGCGTGTACTGTGGAGAGCCAAACCCAGGTTATCAGGTGAAAGTTACAGGGAACCAGAGTCACAGGAACAGCAGAAGAAATGCTTTGTAATAGCTGCAGTTGTCTAAAAATGGGATGAAATTCTTTGTTGATATGATGAAGGCCTTGCTACTGGGAGGAATTGGGAAGAAAGAAAAAAGTGTTGGATTATAGCAAGTTGTTTCAGTAGTGATGTTTCTAAGAAGATGTCCTCTATATGTTAACTGGCTAAGACAAGGATGTGAGTCAACATAGCAAGGATGTATTCTTATGTGAAACCAAGGATGATTGTGATGAAGGCCAGTCTTACTTTCTGGGTTGCTCGGCTCTATTTACTCTAGTATGTCAGTTTAAAAATTCACCAATTTTTATCTGTAGACAGCCACTTGATGCCTAAAATTGTCCCAACTAAGACCTTTAAACTTCACAGATATTCTCAAACCTCAGAAGAACTGGCATAAGAGAATGAAATAATAAGGGAGAAAAAGAGAAATCTGTTAGTTTCTCCATTGGGTCCAGATATAGAGAAGAAGAATTTATTAATAATGCGATTTAGGGAGAACAAATTAAAAAACATCACTAAATTCACTAAATTACCTTTGAAGGCTCCTGAACTTTGGTACATTAATAAGATAAAGGATGATGTTTTTAAGCACCTTGGAGATTTCCTGTTAAGTTTCTCCATACTGAGGTAGTGCTTTCATTTGAACAATTAAATTAAAAAGTAATACACAAATATATTCTTGTTCTAGAGTACCTTGCATATAGTAGGAAATCATTAAATGTTACTTGAATGAATAATTCTTGAAAAAAGTGAAGGAAATTTTCCTTAATGTCTCTTCCCACCTCAGATTCTATTTCTCCTCCCCAAATATATTTTCTATCTTTCCAGACCTCTTTCTATATAATGATATACATATATACACAATTATATAGAAATGTGCAATTTTATTTTGTGTGAGGGTGGCATTCTCCCCTTTTACAGATAATCGCTTTATACTTTACATATCCTTTTTTTTCATGAAAATTCTGACTTAGACCTTTGTCAATTTATATATTTTAACTTTATTTTCTTCTGTGTAATATTTTATACTACATATATACCATTATTATATTGATAGGCATCTAGGTTATTTACAATTTAAGTATTCTTAGTTGAAATGTTAGATATTTAAAACTTAGATGGCAAAATATAACTCTATTTAAACATACATAAAATGGGCATGGGAAGTTTCTACCTGATGGGATTATGAGAATTAAGGACACTGAAGGGAAAAGATTAGAATGTGTAAAGGCATGTGTTAGTTGTGTGTTAGTTGCTCAGTTGTGTCTGACTCTTTGCGACCTCATGGACTGTAGCCCACCAGACTCCATGGGATTTCCCAGGCAAGAATACTGGAGTTGGTTGCCATTCCCTTCTCCAGGGGATCTTCCTTACCCAGGGATCAAACACAGGTCTCCTAGGCATAGAGTGAATAAACTATATTATTTACTCATTCATTAATGAAACAGAAGAAGTCTTTATTATCAGAGGATAATTGGTAGTGAGAAAAGGTCAATAATTTCATCCATTTAAAATCGAGTGGGGATAACAACTATAAACTCTGGACAAAACATGAAAAGCAACTATTTGAAGATACTGGAGAACAATCCAAAGCAGGCTAAATCTTCAGAGGAGATGACATTTGGAAGAAGGGATATTTGGGTAAGTTTTTCATTTTCATTTTCATTTTCATTTTCACGGTTTCAGTATGAAGGTAGGCTCAGTTTATAAAACTCCAGTAGAAAAACTAGCAGACTTTCTGGCCTGGGGAACTAGTAGAACAGACTTTGGAGCAACCACAACTACTGGGACGTGAGGATGTAATCCTGGAAAAGAATCACAGAAAGTGACTCCTAAATTCTATGTATAAATTTTGCCTCTGACTGATCTGCAAGCCATACATGCTCAGGACAGGTGTTAAGAGTTCACATAAGGCTTAAAGAACTAAATAGATATTTAAGCTGCTGCCCATTGCAGGTGAGACAGAATGTGCAGTTTGAGTCTAAGCAAATAAGCTTTTTGCTAAACAAACAAAAAGGGATACTTTTTCAGTTCAGTTCAGTCGTGACCGATTCTTTGTGACCCCATGAATCACAGCACGCCAGGCCTCCCTGTCCATCACCAACTCCCAGAGTTCACTCAAACTCATGTCCATCGAGTTGGTGATGCCATCCAGCCATCTCATCCTCTGTCGTCCCCATCTCCTCCCGCCCCCAATCCTTGCCAGCATCAGAGTCTTTTCCAGTGAGTCAACTCTTCGCATGAGGTGGCCAAAGTATTGCAGTTTCAGCTTTAGCATCAGTCCTTCTAATGAACACCCAGGATCGATCTCCTTTAGGATGGACTGGTTGGATCTCCTTGCAGTCCAAGGGACTCTCAAGAGTCTTCTCCAGCACCACAGTTCAAAAGCATCAATTCTTTGGTGATAAGCTTTCTTCACAGTCCAACTCTCACATCCATACATGACCACTGGAAAAACCATAGCCTTGACTAGACGGACCTTTGTTGTCTCTGCTTTTTAATATACTATCTAGTTTGGTCATAACTTTCCTTCCAAGGAGTAAGCGTCTTTTAATTTCATGGCTGCAGTCAGCATCTGCAGTGATTTTGGAGCCCCCCAAAATAAAGTCTGACACTGTTTCCACTGTTTCCCCATATATTTGCCATGAAGTGATGGGACCAGATGCCATGATCTTTGTTTTCTGAATGTTGAACCTTCAACATTCAAGCCAACCTTTTCACTCTCCTCTTTCACTTTCATCAAGAGGCTTTTTAGTTCCTCTTCACTTTCTGCCATTTGCTGCTGCTGCTGCTGCTAAGTCACTTCAGTCGTGTCCGACTCTGTATGACCCCATAGATGGCAGCCCACCAGGCTACCCCATCCCTGGGATTCTCCAGGCAAGAACACTGGAGTGGGTTGCTATTTCCTTCTCCAATGTGTGAAAGGGAAAAGTGAAAGTGAAGTCGCTCAGTCCTGTCCGACTCTTAGCGACCCCACGGACTGCAGCCTACCAGGCTCCTCCATCCATGGGATTTTCTAGGCAAGAGTACTGGAGTGGCTTGCCATTGTCTTCTCTGTTCTGCCATTTAGAGCACTATAAAAGAATCCAGAGTCTCTATGACATAATGGTCATGATATCTAAGGTGAAGTTGAAAGTCTCTCAGTCATGTCTGATTCTGCCACCCCATGGACTATACAGTCCATGGAGTACTAGAGTGAGTAGCCTTTTCCTTCTCCAGGGGATCTTCCCAACCCAGGGATTGAACCCAGGTCTCCTGCATTGCAGGTGGACTCTTTACCATCTGAGTCACCAGGGAAGCCAGAATACTGGAGTGGGTAGTCTATCCCTTCTCCAGTGGCTCTTCCCAACCCAGGAATTGAACAGGGGTCTCCTGCATTGCAGGCAGATTTTTTACCAACTGAGCTATGAGGGAAGCCATGATATCTAAGAATAATCTCAAATTACTCAACAAACAAAGAATGGGGAAAGTGTTAAATAATAGGGCATTTCAGCAGAGAGATAGAAATTTCAAAATATCCAGATGGGAACTTATAACTGAAAAAAACTGAAAGATATGGTATCTGAAATGAGACTAACTTTTTTTTTTAAATTTTACAATATTATATTGGTTGGTTTTGCCATACATTGACATGAATCTGCCCCTGGTGTACATGAGATCCCCCTCCCGAACCCCCCTCCCACCTCCCTCCTCCCCTTATCCTCCCTCTGGGTCAATCCCGCATACCAGACCCGAGCATCCTGTAAAAAGCATCAATCCTGAACTGGTGATTCGTTTCACATATGATAATATACATGTTTCAATGCCATTCTCCGAAACCATCCCATCCTCACACTCTCCCACAGAATCCCAAAGACTGTTCTATACATCTGTGTCTCTTTTGTTGTCTCGTATACAGGGTGATCATTTGCCTCTTTCTAAATTCCATATATATGCGTTAGTATATTGTATTGGTGTTTTTCTTTCTGGCTTACTTCACTCTGTATAATAGGCTCTAGTTTCATGCACCTCATTAGAACTGGTTCAAATGCATTCTTTTTAATGGCTGAGTAATACTCCATTGTGTATATGTACCAGAGCTTTCTTTTTTTTAAATTTATTTATTTTTTATTGGAGGCTAATTATTTTACAACATTATATTGGCTGGTTTTGCCATACATTGACATGAATCCGCCCCGGGTGTACGTGAGTTCCCCCTCCTGAACCCTCCTCCCACCTCCCTCCTCCCCTTATCCTCCCTCTGGGTCATCCCCGCACACCAGCCCCAAGCATCCTGTAACATGCATCGACCCTGAACTGGTGATTCATTTCACATATGACAACATACATGTTTCAAAGCCATTCTCGCAAATCATCTCACCCTCACCCTCTCCCACAGAGTCCAAAAGACTGTTCTATACATCTGTGTTTCTTTTGCTGTCTCGTATACAGGGTTATCATTTGCATCTTTTTAAATTCCATATATATGCGTTAATATACTATGTTGGTGTTTTTCTTTCTGGCTTCCTTCACTCTGTATAATAGGCTCCAGTTTCATCCACCTCGTTAGAACTGATTCAAATGTATTCTTTTTAATGGCTGAGTAATACTCCATTGTGTATATGTACCAAAGCTTTCTTATCCATTCATCTGCAGATGGACATCTAGGTTGCTTCCATGTCCTGTCTATTGTAAACAGTGCTGCAATGAACATTGGAGTACATGTGTCTCTTTCAATTCTGGTTTCCTCGGTGTGTATGCCCAGGAGTACAATTGCTGGATCATATGGCAGTTCTATTTCCAGTTTTTTGAGGAATCTCCACACTGTTCTCCATAGTGGCTGTACTAGTTTGCATTCCCACCAACAGTGTAAGAGGGTTCCCTTCTCTCCACACCCTCTCCAGCATTTATTGCGTGTAGACTTTTGGATAGCAGCCATTCTGACTGGTGTGAAATGGTATCTCATTGTGGTTTTGATTTGCATTTCTCTGATTATGAGGGATGTTGAGCATTTTTTCATGTGTTTGTTAGCCATCTTTATGTCTTTGGAGAAATGTCTGTTTAGTTCTTTGGCCCATTTTTTGATTGGGTTATTTATTTTTCTGGAATTGAGCTGCAGGAGCTGCTTGTGTATTTTGGAGATTAATCCTTTATCAATTGCTTCATTTGCTATTATTTTCTCCCATTCTGAAGACTGTTTTTTCACCTTGCTTATAGTTTCCTTTGCTGTGCAGAAGCTTTTGATTTTTAATTAGGTCCCATTTGTTTATTTTTGCTTTTATTTCCAATATTCTGGGAGGTGGGTCATGGAGGATCCTGCTGTGATTTATGTCAGAGAGTGTTTTGCCTATGTTCTCCTCTATGAGTTTTATAGTTTCTGGTCTTACATTTAGTTCTCTAATCCATTTTGAGTTTATTTTGTATATGGTGTTAGGAAGTGTTCTAGTTTCATTCTTTTACAAGTGGCTGACCAGTTTTCCCAGCACCATTTGTTAAAGATAGTGTCTTTTCTCCATTTTATATTCTTGCCTCCTTTGTCAAAGATAAGGTGTCCATAGGTGCGTGGATTTATCTCTGGGCTTTCTATTTTGTTCCATTGATCTATATTTCTGTCTTTTTGCCAGTACCATACTGTCTTGATGACTGTGGCTTTGTAGTAGAGCCTGAAGTCTGACAGGTTAATTCCCCCAGTTCCATTCTTCTTCCTCAAGATTGCTTTGGCTATTTGAGGTTTTTTGTATTTCCATACAAATTGTGAGATTATTTGTTCTAGTTCTGTGAAAAATATTGTTGGTAGCTTGATAGGGATTGCATTGAATGTATAAATTACTTTGGGTAGTATATTCATTTTTACAATATTTTTTCTTCCGATCCACGAACATGGTATATTTCTCCATCTATTAGTGTCCTCTTTGATTACTTTCACTAGTGTTTTATAGTTTTCTATGTACAAGTCTTTTGTTTCCTTAGGTAGATATATTCCTAAGTATTTAATTCTTTTTGTTGCAACAGTGAATGGAATAGTTTCCTTAATTTCTTTTTCTATTTTCTCATTATTAGTGTATAGGAATGCAAGTGATTTCTGAGTTTTGATTTTATATCCTGCAACTTTACTGTATTCATTGATTAGCTCTAGTAGTTTTCTGGTAGAGTCTTTAGGGTTTTCTGTGTAGAGGATCATGTCATCAGCGAACAGTGAAAGTTTTACTTCTTCTTTTCCAATTTGTATTCCTTTTATGTCTTTTTCTGCTCTGACTGCTGTGGCCAAAACTTCCAGAACTATGTTGAATAGTAGTGGTGAGAGTGGGCACCCTTGTCTTGTTCCTGACTTTAGGGGAAATGCTTTCAGTTTTTCACCGTTGAGGATAATGTTTGCTGTGGGTTTGTCATATATAACTTTTATTATGTTGAGATATGTCCCTTCTATTCCCACTTTCTGGAGGGTTTTTATCATAAATGGATGTTGAATTTTGTCGAAGGCTTTCTCTGCATCTATTGAGATAATCATATGATTTTTATTTTTCAGTTTGTTAATGTGGTGTATTACGTTGATTGATTTGCGTATATTGAAGAATCCTTGCATTCCTGGGATAAAGCCCACTTGGTCATGATGTATGATCTTCTTAATGTGTTGTTGGATTCTGATTGCTAGAATTTTGTTAAGGATTTTTGCATCTATGTTCATCAGTGATATTGACCTGTAGTTTTCTTTTTTTGTGGGATCTTTACCAGGTTTTGGGATTAGTGTGGTGGTGGCCTCGTAGAATGAGTTTGGAAGTTTCCCTTCCTCTGCAATTTTCTGGAAGAGTTTGAGTAGAATAGGTGTTAGCTCTTCTCTAAATTTTTGGTGGAATTCAGCTGTGAAGCCGTCTGGACCTGGGCTTTTGTTTGCTGGAAGATTTTTGATTACAGCCTCTAGTTCCGTGCTTGTGATGGGTCTGTTCAGATTTTCTATTTCTTCCTGGTTCAGTTTTGGAAAGTTGTACTTTTCTAGGAATTTGTCCATTTCTTCCAGGTTATTCATTTATTTGCATATAATTGCTGATAGTATTCTCTAGTAATCCTTTGTATTTATGTGTTGTCGGTTGTGATCTCTCCATTTTCATTTCTAATTTTATTGATTTGGTTCTCCTCCCTTTGTTTCTTGATGAGTCTGGCTAGTGGTTTGTCAATTTTATTTACCTTCTCAAAGAACCAGCTTTTGGCTTTGTTGATTTTTGCTATGGTCTCTTTTGTTTCTTTTGCATTTATCTCTGCCCTAATTTTTACGATTTCTTTCCTTCTACTAACCCTGGGGTTCTTCATTTCTTCCTTTTCTAATTTCTTTAGATGTAGAGTTAGGTTATTTAGTTGACTTTTTTCTTGTTTCTTGAGGTGTGCCTGTATTGCTGTGAACTTCCCTCTTAGCACTGCTTTTACAGTGTCCCAGAGGTTTTGGGTTGTTGTGTTTTCATTTTCATTCATTTCTATGCATATCTTGATTTCTCTTTTGATTACTTCTATGATTTGTTCATTATTCATCAGCTTGTTGTTCAGCCTCCATATGTTGGCATTTTTAATAGTTTTTCTCCCATAATTGAGATCTAATCTTACTGCATTGTGGTCAGAAAAGATGCTTGGAATGATTTCAATTTTTTTGAATTTACCAAGGCTAGATTTATGGCCCAGGATGTGATCTATCCTGGAAAAGGTTCCGTGTGCACTTGAGAAAAGGTGAAATTCATTGTTTTGGGGTGAAATGTCCTATAGATATCTATTAGATCTAACTGGTCTATTGTATCATTTAAAGTTTGTGTTTCCTTGTTAATTTTCTGTTTAGTTGATCTATCCATAGATATAAGTGGGGTATTAAAATCTCCCACTATTATTGCATTGTTGTTAATTTCCCCTTTCATACTTATTAGTAAATGTCTTACATATTGCGGTGCTCCTATGTTGGGTGCATAAATATTTATAATTGTTATATCTTCTTCTTGGATTGATCCTTTGATCATTATGTAGTTTTCTTCTTTGTCTCTTTTCACAGCCTTTGTTTTAAAGTCTATTTTATCTGATATGAGTATTGCTACTCCTGCTTTCTTTTGGTCTCTATTTGCATGGAATATCTTTTTCCAACCCTTCACTTTCAGTCTGTATGTGTCCCTCGTTTTGAGGTGGGTCTCTTGTAGACAACATATATGTGGGTCTTGTTTTTGTATCCATTCAGCCAGCCTTCGTCTTTTTGTTGGGGCATTCAAGCCATTTACGTTTAAGGTAATTATTGATAAGTATGATCCCGTTGCCATTTTCTTTATTGCTTTGGGTTTGAGTTTATACACCCTTTCTGTGTTTCCTGTCTAGAGAAGATCCTTTAGCATTTGTTGGAGAGCTGGTTTGGTGATGCTGAATTCTCTCAGCTTTTGCTTGTCTGTAAAGCTTATGATTTCTCCTTCATATTTGAATGAGATCCTTGCTAGGTACAGTAATCTGGACTGTAGGTTATTTTCTTTCATCACTTTAAGTATGTCTTGCCATTCCCTCCTGGCCTGAAGAGTTTCTGTTGAAAGATCAGCTGTTATCCTTATGGGAATCCCCTTGTGTGTTATTTGTTGCTTTTCCCTTGCTGCTTTTAATATTTGTTCTTTGTGTTTGATCTTTGTTAATTTGATTAATATGTGTCTTGGAGTATTTCGCCTTGGGTTTATCCTGTTGGGGACTCTCTGGGTTTCTTGGACTTGGGTGATTATTTCTTTCCCCATTTTAGGGAAGTTTTCAACTATTGTCTCCACAAGTATTCTCTCATGGTCTTTCTTTTTGTCTTCTTCTGGGACTCCTATGATTCGAATGTTGGAGTGTTTAACATTGTCCCAGAGGTCTCTAATATTGTCCTCATTTCTTTTAATTCGTTTTTCTTTTTTCCTCTCTGTTTCATTTATTTCTACAATTCTATCTTCTAGCTCCATTATCCTGTCTCTGCCTCTGTTATTCTACTGTTTGTTCCCTCCAGAGTGTTTCTGATCTCATCTATTGCATTATTCATTGTATATTGACTCTTTTTTATTTCCTCTAAATCCTTATTAAACCTTTCTTCCATTTTCTCAATCGTTTTCTCCAGGTTATTTATCTGTAACTCCATTTTGCTTTCAAGATTTTGAATCATTTTCACCATCAACATTCAAAATTCTTTATCAGGTAGATTCCCTATATCTTCCTCTTTGTTTGTTTTGGTGGGCATTTATTTTGTTCATTTACTTGCTGGGTATTTTTCTGTCTCTTCATCTTGCTTATATTGCTTTGCTTGGGGTGGCCTTTCCCTCTTTTGGCAATTTGTGGAGTTCTCTTTATTATGTAGTTTCCTTGCTGTGTGTGGGGTTAGACGGGTGACTTGTCAAGGTTCCCTGGTTAGGGAAGCTTGTGTCGGTGTTCTGGTGGGTGGAGCTGGATTTCTTCTCTCTGGAGTGCAATGAAGTGTCCAGTAATGAGTTATGAGATGTCAGTGGGTTTGGAGTGACTTTGGGCAGCCTGTATATTGAAGCTCAGGGCTATTTTCCCGTGTTGCTGGAGAATTTGCATGGTATGTCTTGCTCTGGAACTTGTTGACCCTTGGGTGGTGCTTGGTTTTAGTGTAGGTATGGAGGCGTTTGATGAGCTCCTATAGATTAATGTTCCCTGGAGTCAGAAGTTCTCTGGTGTTCTCAGGATTCGGGCTTAAGCCTCTTGCTTCTGGTTTTTGGTCTTATTCTTGGAGTAGCCTCTAGACTTCTCTATCTGTCATTTCCAAAGTGGTTCCCTCTGTTTTAGCTTCTGTTTGCTGGTCTCTTCAGTGTCTAATTTCCGCCCTGATACTAGGGGGCGGGTGGACACTTTGTAAGCCTCAGTTGTTCAGTCCTGTTCTGGGAAGGGAGGAACGCTGCAGACAAATATCTCTGGTGTCTGTGGGGAGTGCTTGCAGTGTCTCGGCCACACTGGGTTTGCCCCCGCTCACAGCACGTGTGTTGTCCCAGTCTACACTGCACAGGCTTTACGTTGCTCTGCCGGGAACTGTCCGAGGCCAGCGCTGGGTTGTATGCACTTCCCAGGTGTGAGCAGCTCAAGTTCAGTTTCTCGGGTCCTCCACAAAGGCGCAGACTTGGTTGGGCCTGCGTTTTGTGCCTTCCCTGGTCTGAGCAGCTCAGGTGACCAGGTGTTTGGCGAGCGCGGCCCTGTGACTTATCGCCTCCCCAGTCCCTGCCACTCGGTTTTCTGAGTGTACAACCGGCGCACCTTCTCAGGCGGATATCGTCTGGCCTGAGCCCAAGAAGTCTTGATTAGCAACAAGCCTGCCTGAAGTTTGTATCGGATGCCTTTCTGGGGCCGCGGTTGCCCCCTCTGGCTCTGACTGACCTCCCTGCTTGTCTTGGCGGGGGATGGGGGATGGGTCGATCGCAGCCAGCTTGCTCTGCTCAGCCCTTTGTTCTGTGAGCGGGGCTGGCGGAGTCTTAGGTTAGAGCTTTCTGCCTTTTCGTGGGGAAGCTATCCCAGTCTGCTTTGCTATCCCCGGTTCTCTCAGATTGCTCTCGCGGCATTCAAGCCCAGTCCTCTTTCTAAGCAGTTCAGCTGTCTCCTCCCTGCCCAGCCCCCGCTTGCTAATGGCATCTGCAGGCGTCTCCTCTGCTTCTCCTCAGGGAGTTACCGTTTGGCGGGTAATCTGTGGGTTTTAATTATTTCTTTCTTTTTCCTCCTGTTTATGTGGTCCTCTGAGGTTCCAAGGCTTGCCACAGACTCGTCAGTGAGAGTGTTTCCTGGTGTTTGGAAACTTCTCTCTTTTTAAAGCCTCTCTTCCCGGGACAGAGCTCCGTCCTTACCTCTTTTGTCTCTCTTTTTATCTTTTATGTTTTTTCCTATGGGCTGCTTTTCTGGTTGCCTGATGTCCTCCGCCAGCATTCAGAAGTTGTTCTGAGGACTTTACTTCACGTTCAAATGTTCTTTTGATGAATTTGTGGGGGAGAGAGTGGTCTCACCATCCTATTCTTCCACCATCTTGTTCCTTTCTGTGAAATGAGACTAACTTGATTGTCAAATCAGTAGGATAAAAATGACAGGAAAAAGCTAGTGAAACTGAAAATAGATCAATAGAAATTATCTGATATAAAGAACAGAGAAAAAAATTTAAAAATGAATATAGCAGTTCAGTTCAGTTCAGTTCAGTTGCTCAGTCGTGTCCGAATCTTTGCGACCCCATGAATCACAGCACTCCAGGCCTCCCTGTCCATCACCAACTCCTGGTGTTCACTCAAACTCATGTCCATCGAGTCGGTGATGCCATCCAGCCATCTCATTCTCTGTCGTCCCCGTCTCCTCCCACCCCCAATCCCTCCCAGCATCAGAGTCTTTTCCAGTGAGTCAACTCGTCGCATGAGGTGACCAAAGTATTGGAGTTTCAGCTTTAGCATCAGTCCTTCCAGTGAACACCCAGGATCGATCTCCTTTAGAATGGACTGGTTGGATCTCCTTGCAACTCAAGAGTCTTCTCCAGCACCACAGTTCAAAAGCATCAATTCTTCGGCGATCAGCTTTCTTCACAGTCCAACTCTCACATCCATACATGACCACGGGAAAAACCATAGCCTTGACTAGACGGACCTTTGTTGGCAAAGTAATGTCTCTGCTTTTTAATATGCTATCTAGTCTGGTCATAACTTTCCTTCCAAGGAGTAAGCGTCTTTTAATTTCTTGGCTACAATTAGTATCTGCAGTGATTTTGGAGCCCAAAAAAATAAAGTCTGACACTGTTTGCACTGTTTCCCCATCTATTTCCTATGAAGTGATGGGACCAGATGCCATGATCTTTGTTTTCTGAATGTTGAGCTTCAAGCCAACCTTTTCACTTTCTTCTTTCACCTTCATCAAGAGGCCTTTGAGTTCCTTTTCACTTTCTGCCATTGTCATCTGCATATCTGAGGTTATTGATATTTCTCCCGGCAATCTTGATTCCAACTGGTGCTTCTTCCAGCCCAGCGTTCCTCATGATGTACTCTGCAAATAAGTTAAATAAGCAGGGTGACAATATACAAACTTGACGTACTCCTTTTCCTATTTGGAATCAGTAGAGATACATAAAACATTATTAAAAGTTCTAACATATATAAATCCTAGAAAAAAAGGAGAGCAATATTAGGGTAGAAAAAAATGCTTGAAGAAATAGTGGTTCCAAATTTCCTAAATTTGGTGAAAGATAAATTTACATATTTACGAAGTTCAGTGAGCTTCAAGTAGCATAAATGCAAGGAAAAACACACTAGACACATTGAAATAAACTGTGTAAAGCAAAGAAAAATGTAGAGGTAAAGTCTTTTTTTTCCTGGTAATGACAGAAAACAGAGAACATAACTTAACCACCATTGGGAATGAAAGAGGAATTGTCAGAGAAGAATTTATAGAGATTAAACAGACAATTGGAGGTGTTATGAATATCTTATATCAAAAAATGTATAGGTGTACCTTGGAGATATTGTAGATTTAGTTCCAGACCACTGCAATAACGGTAATATCACAAGAGACACACAATTTTTTGGTTTTTCAGTGCATATGAAAGCTATATTTATACTATATTGTAGACTATAAAGTGTGCAGTAGTATTAAAAACGAAGCAGAAATAGATGTTTTTCTGAAACTCTCTTGCTTTCTTCATTATCCAGCGGATGTTGGCAATTTGATCTCTGGTGCCTCTCCCTTTTCTAAAACTTGCTTGAACATCTGGAATTTCACGGTTCACATATTGCCGAAGCCTGGCTTAGAGAATTTTGAGCATGACTTTACTAGCATGTGAGATGAGTGAAATTGTGTGGTAGTTTGAGTATTCTTTGGCGTTGCCTTTCTTTGGGATTGGAATGAAGACTGACCTTTTCCAGTTCTGTGGCCACTGCTGAGTTTTCCAAATTTGCTGGCATATTGAGTGCAGCACTTTCACAGCATCATATTTCAGGATTTGAAATAGCTCAACTGGAATTCCATCTCCACCACTAGTTTTGTTCGTAGTGATGCTTTCTAATGTCCACTTGACTTCACATTCCAAGATGTCTGGCTCTAGGTGAGTGATCATGCCATCATGATTATCTTGGTCATGAAGATCTTTTTTGTACAGTTCTTCTGTGTATTCTTGCCACCTCTTCTTAATATCTTCTGCTTCTGTTAGGTCCATACCATTTCTGTCCTTTATTGAGCCCATCTTTGCATGAAATGTTCTGTTGATGATTCTAATTTTCTTGAAGAGATCTCTTGTTTTCCCATTCTGTTGTTTTCCTCTATTTCATTGCATTGATCACTGAGGAAGGCTTTATTATCTCTCCTTGCTATTCTTTGGAACTCTGCATTCAGACACTTATATCTTTCCTTCTCTCCTTTGCTTTTTGCTTCTCCTCTTTTCACAGCGATTTGTAGGGCCTCCTCAGACATCCATTTTGACCTGCCTCTTGAGAAACCTGTGTGCAGGTCAGGAAGCAACAGTTAGAACTGGACATGGAACAACAGACTGGTTCCAAATAGGAAAAGGAGTACGTCAAAGTTGTATATTGTCACCCTGCTTATTTAACTTATATGCAGAGTACATCATGAGGAACACTGGGCTGGGAGAAGCACAAGCTAGAATCAAGATTGCTGGGAGAAACATCAATAACCTCAGATATGCAGATAACACCACCCTTATGGCAGAAAGTGAAGAGGAACTAAAGAGCCTCTTGATGAAAGTGAAAGAGGAGAGTGAAAAAGTTGGCTTAAAGCTCAACATTCAGAAAACTAAGATCATGGCATCTGGTCCCATCACTTCATGGCAAATAGATGGAGAAACAGTGGAAACAGTGTCAGACTTTATTTTTATGGACTCCAAAATCACTGCGGATGATGATTGCAGCCATGAAATTAAAAGACGCTTACTCCTTGGAAGGAAATTTATGACCAACCTAGATAGTATATTTAAAAGCAGAGACATTACTTTGCCAATGAAGGTCCGTCTAGTCAAGGCTATGGTTTTTCCTGTGGTCATGTATGGATGTGAGAGTTGGACTGTGAAGAAAGCTGATCACCGAAGAATTGATGCTTTTGAACTGTGGTGCTGGAGAAGACTCTTGAGAATACCTTGGACTGCAAGGAGATCCAACCAGTCCATTCTAAAGGAGATCGATCCTGGGTGTTCATTGGAAGGACTGATGCTAAAGCTGAAACTGCAATACTTTGGCCACCTCATGCAACGAGTTGACTCACTGGAAAAGACTCTGATGCTGGGAGGGATTAGGGGCGGTAGGAGACGGGGACGACAGAGAATGAGATAGCTGGATGGCATCACCGACTTGATGGACATGAGTTTGAGTGAACTCCGGGAGTTGGTGATGGACAGGGAGGCCTGGCGTACTGTGATTCATGTGGTCGCAGAGTCGGACACCACTTAGCGACTGAACTTAACTGAACTGAGCATTAAAAATATTTTATTGCTAAAACATGCTAATCATCATCTGACAATAAAATTTGCCTCAATATATCAATTTGTGCAAACCACAATATTTACTAAATGTAATAAAGCAACATACAATAAAAAGAATTATACTTTTACTACTTAGAAGAAATGAGTAAATTGCTCAAAAAAAAAATCCCCAAAACCAGAACTTGGTAAAACTGACACAAGATGAGACATAAAAACTAAATAGCAGTTTGTTTATAAAAGACATTGCATTTTAAATTAAAAAATAAAACTTTTTATTAAGAAAACTTTAGGTCCAAAATGGTTTCACCGATGAATTCTGTCAAATATTTAAGAAATAGCATCAATCTTACCTAAACTCTTTCAAAATATAGAGGAAGGAGAAATAATTTCTACCTCTCAAGTCTAGTATTAGCATATTACCAAACCTGACAAAACATTATAAAAGGCAAATTTTAGAGCTATATTCTTTATGATCATAGATGCAAAAATTCTTACCATCAGTAAATTAAGTCCAGCAATACACAAAGAGTGGAAATAGAATTGCCATATGACCCAGCAATCCCACCCCTGGGCATACACACCGAGGAAACCAGAATTGAAAGAGACACGTGTACCCCAATGTTCATCGCAGCACTGTTTATAATAGCCAGGACATGGAAGCAACCTAGATGTCCATCAGCAGATGAATGGATAAGAAACAGTGGTATATATACACAATGAAATATTACTCAGCCATTAAAAAGAACACATTCGAATCAGTTCTAATGAGGTGGATGAAACTGGAGTCTGTTATATAGAGTGAAGTAAGCCGGAAAGAAAAACACCAATACAGTATACTAACGCATATATATGGAATTTAGAAAGATGGTAACGATAACCCTATATGAGAGACAGCAAAAGAGACACAGATATATAGAAGAGTCTTTTGGACTCTTTGGGAGAGGGCCAGGGTGGGATGATTCGGGAGAATGGCATTGAAACATGTATATTTTCACATATGAAACGAATCGCCAGTCCAGGTTTGATGCATGAGACAGGGTTTTCAGGACTGGTGCACTGGGATAACCCAGAGGGATGGGTTGGGTTCAGGATGGGGAACACATGTACACCCATGGCCGATTCATGTCAATGTATGGCAAAGACCACTACAATATTGTAATTAGCCTTCAATTAAAATAAATAAATTTGTATTAATAAAAAAATACAAAAAGAGAATAATATATCATGATCAAATAGGGGTTAGACCAGGAATGCAAGCTTGATTTAGCATTTGGAAGATCTCACCATATTATTGGAACAAGTGAAAAATATCATATAATCATTTTCATAGATATAGAAAAAATATTTAACAACAGTAATTAATAATTAAAAACTCTCAGCTAACTAGAAATAAAAATTAATTTCCGTAATCTGAAAAGGACATCTGTGAAAAATTTACAACTAACATCATGTTTAATGGTGAAACATTGAATGAATTTTTTCCACAATGCAGAACAAAATAATTAATATCTATACTCTTTCATCCCATTTGACATTGTATTGGAGGCCCTAACCATTGTAAGGAGGCAAGAAAAGGAAACAGTATGAGAATACAAAAGGAAATAGTATAACTGTCTCTTCATCTTTGGCAAGGTTACATGAGCACAAGGTCTTTTATATGCTAATGGATAGGGATAAAAATTTCATGGAAAACTGGGGACATTATTTTGACTCAATCTTAAAAATTAAAAATAAAATTGAAAAATTCCTTTCTATAATTGGCAGCATTTCATTTGTATTTGTGCATTCTGAGAAGAATGAATTAGCTGCATGATTTTTAAGAATAGTTTTTCAGGTCAAATATTATGATCACTTGACATGGTATCATTTTTGCAGAGAAAATTTTCTAAGGCCTTTGTTTAATCTTTTTATATTCAATCATTCTCTTTTGAAAATATACCATGTTAACTCTCATTCTTGGCAGTTTTTGGTTCTTCAGTTTATCTTGGTGAACTGCAGACTCTTGATTTGTCAATAATTTAAGCTGGTCTTCAACACTATACTTCTCACAAGTTCTTGCTTTTTTAAATAAGATTTGCAATTTCATTTTGAATTCATTTCACATTTTTATTTTGAATATTATTTACAATATTCCACAATGTAATTTCATGGCTGCAATCACCATCCACAGTGATTTTGGAGCCCAAGAAAATAAAGTCTGTCACGGCAGCCATGAAATTAAAAGACACTTGCTCCTTGGAAGAAAATCTATGACAAACCTAGACAGCATATTAAAAAGCAGAGACATTTCTTTACCGACAATGGTTCGTCTAGTCAAACCTACGGTTTTTCCAGTAGTCATGCATGGATGATGAGAGTTGGACCATAAGGAAGACTGAGTCCCAAAGAATTGATGTTTTTGAAATCTGGTGCTGGAGAAGACTGTTGAGAGTCCCTTGGACAGCAAGGATATCAAACCAGTCAATCCTAAAGGAAATCTACCCTGAATATTCATCAGAAGGACTGATGCAATACTTTGGCCACTTGATGTGAAGGGCCAAGTCATTGGAAAAGACACTGATGCTGGGAAAGATTGAGGCCAGGAGGATAAGTGGGAAATGGAGGATGAGATGGCTGGATGGCATCACCGGCTCAATGGACATGAGTTTGAGCAAACCCCAGGAGACAATGAAGGACAAGGAAGACTGGCGTATTACAGTCCATGGGGTTGCAAAGAGTCAGACACGACTGAGTGACTAAACAACAACAATGCGATATCCATCAATCAGGTTAGCTTGATTCTCAATCTTAACTAAAAAATAATTATTTGACAATTTTAAAATATATTCCTATTCTTAGCTTGCATTTTAATCAGTTAAATCAGTCTTTGGGAATGGGACCCAGGCATCAGCAATATTTGAAGATTCCGTATCACTCCAGTGTGCACATAAGTTTGAAGCCACTGGACAGTGATTATCAAAGATATGAAGAAATTTGTCTAAATTGGTGAGATACAGTTAATTAATCAGTGAGAGATATTTGAATGAAGACTAATTTTATAAATGTTAATTTCCTTAGTGAATGTTTTTATATTTTGATCACTTTCACTTCCTATTTGATTTTGGAGACTCACATAATGAATTTTGAGTAACAAGAGTATCTTCTATATTCAATGAATGCCAAGTATGTATGACCTAGGAATACAGCAGTGAACTAAAATGTATGGTGTCCCCTTGAGTTTACAATCTAAAAAAGAGGAAGACATTAAATAAATATTTAATTATAATATAATAAATATTATGAAGTAAAAGGGAGATTTATCATGGGCTTAGAATCAAGTATGGTGACTCTGCATTAGTGACATTAAAGCTGAGGCCTAAAAGATGAGTAAGAGATAATTTGGTGAAGAGGAGATGTGAAAGGGAACAGAGTTTTTGAAAGGCCGTAAATTGGGAAGAGGCTTTCAAGCTCTAGAAACAGAAATTAGGTAAAGATGACTAAGAACAATCAAGAGACAGTAGAGAAGCTCTAAGTTGCTCTGTGTGTGTATGTGTGTGAAGATAAAACTAGAAAGGTAGTTTGGAATCTGATATTAATAGGCTTGTATCTCTACTAAGTAATTTGGAGTTAATTTTGTAGGTTATGAGGAAGTTACGAAGGGTTTTTAAGCAGGTGTTGGACGTGATCAGATTTTATGTTTCAGCACCACAATTCAGATAACAGCAATAAAACAAGATTTCCCCTTGTGGTGTCCTCAACTTAGAAAAGTAAACTTTTCTTTGTTTTGTTTCTACCGTGTGTGTGTGAGTGTGTGTGTGTTAGTCACTCAGTGATGTCCAACTCTTTGCCACTCCATTGATTGTAGTCTGCCAGGCTCCTCTATCCATGGAATTCTCCAGGCCAGAATACTGGGGAGGTATCCATTCCCTTCTCCGGGCCATCTTCGTATATTGCAATTCTGTTATTAAGGTAGAATGGATTTCTCCTCCAACTCTCATTACTTCCCCATCCCCCTAACTAAATGTAAAACCACATGTAAAAGGAAAAAAATATTCCACTAGCATTCCTCAAGAACCATATGTATACCAATACAAGTAGAATTGTCCTATGAGTTTTTTGAGTTTGCTAAAGACA
This sequence comes from Moschus berezovskii, assembly GCF_049115385.1. Lineage (NCBI taxonomy): Eukaryota > Metazoa > Chordata > Mammalia > Artiodactyla > Moschidae > Moschus > Moschus berezovskii. Next base: position 40,377,425 of record NC_142473.1, read on the forward strand.
GCTTTGAAATAAGTCCAGGAGCTTGAAAGCCATGCTCAAGGGATTGACCCCAGAGAACATTATGGCTTCAGCAACCACAGATCTTTGAAGTACTAAAGTGGTCTGAGGCAATTAATTTGATAGCAGCAAACATGAAGCCGTTCTTAGTTTGAATGACTATTAGCTAGTAGGTTAGGAAATGGGAGAGAAAAAAATGAAAATATTAATTAAATAATTTTTCCTTTGGCCTCAATTCAGTCACTGACGATATAGCAGTTGCTTAGGATTTCCACACATTAATTAATTCAAAATTGCAGAAAATGAATCAGAATCAGAAATCTATGTATTATGCCCTTCTTTCCTTTAAGCACCATGGAAAACTCAGCATCTTTTGTGATAACAGGAGTTTGCATTTCTAAGAGTTGGCTGCATCCAATTTAAAAATGGATTAAAATATGCACCTAAACATATTAATAAAGGGTTTTTTTCTTTACCTATCTGTTTATTGAAAGTAAATAGTGATGGAAGTAGTTAATATTTATTTGTACATTTAAGTGGTCGAAAGAACACGTGAAAGCTATATGACACTACTGAGTGAAAACACACCTAAAGAGTGTTTTTGCTTGTTTCCCAAAGATAAAATACCCTTAACCAAACAATTTACAGCATGATTTAGACTTACCCTCCCCCCATATTATAAAATGTAAATGCCTCTGATGTAAATGGTGTCCATTGACTTTAGGCCATTGACAATTTGAGTCTAAGAAAAGAAACAGAATCGTCACAGCTCTATCAGCTAAAGAGCCAATTAGATCTGGAGACAACAGGTTTTAGGTACCGGAAATTATGTACAGCAGGAATTGAATATTAATTGTAATTGGAAAACACATAATCTAAATTCAGTTTTGATTATGCCACAGATTAACTCTGTGACTGGGTTTCACTTTTTTTTTTGCAGTCGCTCAGTCATGTCCGACTCTTTGCAACCCCGTGGACTGTAGCCCACCAGGCTTCTCTGTCCATGGGATTCTCCAGGCAAGAATACTGGAGTGGGTTACCATTTCCTTCTTAGTCCATCTCAAATCTGTACTAGCACTGTATTGTTAGTGCTACTGGTAATAATAACCAATACTGAAAATAATTGAAAGTTTTCAGTGTTCCAGTACTTTGTGCCTGTTTGGTCTTCTACCTTTCTCTCTTTTAAAATTAAAGCTGTAGTTAGTGAAGAAACAGGAAAATGGTTTATGTTTCTGGGAAGAAGCACTTTTCCTAATGAAAAAATCCTCTAAGATCTGCTGTATATATTACTCTCTGGCATGTTTGCAAATTGTATATGGCATTCAGTGGGACAGTTCCAAAGAGAGACACACATTTCTAGATCAGAAAGAAAAAAAAATTGTCCTTGGTTCATTTCTGATATGTTAATTTTATTTTTATGCTGCCACCTTTTCTTTCTTTTTCAGCCGTGTAGTCAGTGATTGCTCCATAATAGCTAAATTGCCTAAAGCATTCTATTTTTTTTTTAATTTTAGAAGGTAAAATAGTGCATTTCACTCATGACTTGGCTTCTTGAAATTTCAGTATTTTATCAGTTTATTTTGCTGTTTCCCTAGAGTTGTTTAAACTTTTTTTCAACCCTAAAAGTAAGGGTGTGTCAGAATTGTTGCAAGCAAAGATAGAGGTAATCATATATGGTTCCTGTTATAAGCTTTGTGTTGATACTGACTGCTATTTAAAATAAGACCTCTAAGACAAATCTACTTTTAGCAGTTTTTCTCTTTCAAGTGACTTTATTGTACAGAATGTAATCAATTTTTTTGTAATAGTTACATTTTTATACCTTTATTGCTCAAGGATTAATCTAGCTATTTGAATAAGAAACTCAATTGAGAATGTATTTCTTAAATTTCTAAAGACTGCCTTTTAGCTTTTATAATCTACCTATACATTCTGATTTCCTAAATAATTTGTTCTTTAGAAAATATAAACAAAATAGAAGAATATGATATTTAAAATCTTCCATAATTCCATTACCTGTGATAACCCCTATTAAAATTAGGAGGTAATATATACTATAATTAAGGTTATATCCTATCCAGTTTTAAATTATAATTTTAAAATTTAATTATCTAGCATCTTGCCTTGATGACTCAGAATCATCATGATGAACATTTGATTCCTGAACTGCTCCTTGAGTTGTCTACTAAGGCTAGTTATCTCTGTGCTGAGTGGGCCCCCAAACGGCTGTACTTTTTGAGTTCCTGTGTCTGCATTTTGAATTTTCTGTCTTTGCCTTTGTTTCCAGACTATGAACTGTCATTTCTTCATAATTAGTGTTTTTACCTACTAATATTAATCCTCCTTCAATACTCCTATGGACTGCTATTTCTATTTGGCTCAGTGTTAAATAGATAAGAGATGGAAAGCCAGCATTTTTATAAAATTCCTTAATGTTGTACAGCACTAATACAGGTGCTTTCACATAAATGATGCTATTTAATTTTCACACTATGTTCTTGAATATTGTTAGTTCAATTTTCTTAGATAACAGAGAACCATTTACTGAGCCTTTACTACATATGAGGCACTGTGCTAAGAACTTTACATGTATTGTGTTAATTGGGTTTATTTCTGTAATACTCCAGTGAGGTAGATTGTTTTACAGATAGAAACACCTAGGTATTTCTTGTAACTTGCCCTAGATCAAAATACTATTAAGTAGTAGAATCAGGATTTGAACTCAGGTGGGCCCCTCAAATTATTAAAAGCACTATAATTTTATCTGAAGTGAAAGTAAATAGATTCTGACTTCAGGAATTCCTTAAGAAAAGTAAAGAAGCTTTACTATACTACTTTAACATCTGTTTTGGGTTTGTTCCTCTCTAATTCCCTTCATTGCTCTGTTATAAGGGTAATGCTGAATAAGGGATCTATGGAGAAACGTGGGCGTCTGAGGAACTCAATATTCAGGACAAATTAATCCTAAAAGAATGAGGCTAAAAAAACTTATCAAGGAAGGAGTAATTCTTGTTAAATAAGTCCATCTTTCATAATTCATAGAATCATGAGTGTATTCCCTGCAAAATTTCCTATATCAAAAGGTACTGAGTTATTCAAAGAAAAGCTATGGCAAACCTAGACAGCATATTAAAAAGCAGAGACATTACTTTACCGATAAAGGTCCATCTAGTAAAAGCTATGGGTTTTCCAGTATGGATGTAAGGGTTGGACCATAAAGAAGGCTGAAAGCCAAAGACCTGCTTTTGAACTATGGTGTTGGAAAAGACTCTTGACAGTCCCTTGGACTGCCAGGAGATCAAACCAATCAATCCTAGAGGAAGCCAATCCTGAATATTGATTGTAAGGACTGATGCTGAAGCTGAAGCTCCAATACTTTGGCCACCTGATGTGAAGAGATGACTCATTGGAAAAAACCCTGATGCTGGGAAAGACTGAAGGCAAAAAGAGAAACAGGAAGCAGGGGATGAGATGGTTAGATAGCATCACTGACTCTATGGACATAAGTTTGATCAAACTCCGGAGATGGTGAAGGACAGGAAAGTCTGGAATGCTGCAGTCCATGGGATTGCAAAGGGTCAGACATGACTGAGTGACTGAACAGCAACAATATAACCAAAATACCATTGTTTTGATCGTCCATAGCTATAATTCTTGGGGAAACAGGTTTTAATCTCTATGTATATTTCTAATTATACATGAAATAAAAGAGTAATTTCAAGGAAAAAGCCTCATTAGTTTCCTTCAGGGTAGTTCAGAGGTCTTCCTTGGTGGCTCAGATGGTAAAGAACCCACCTGCAGTGCAGGAGACCCAGGTTTGATCCCTGGGTCGGGAAGATCCCCTGGAGAAGGGAATGGCTACCCACTCCAATATTCTTGCCTGGGGAATTCCATGGACAGAGGAGCCTGGCGGGCTGTAGTCCATGCGGTCGCAAAAACTCAGACATGACTGAATGAATAAGCATATGTAATAGTTCAGAGGTTAAGTGGTGGTGAAGAACTTGGTCTTTAAAGTTTTCTGCCTAGATTCAAATCCTAACTTGACCATTACTAGCATAAAGTTGGATAAGTTAATTTCTATGTCCCTACTTTTTCATATGTAAAATGGGGATAGAGATAATAATATCTACAAATTAATACGTACTCCCATACGAGTTGTTTGTTTTGTGGACTAAAGTTAATATATGTAAAATAACTGTTGTAATGCTTACTTTACAATAAGTTCCTTATAAGTGTTACTATTACTTTAATTTGAACTAAATTTCAAATCTCTGAGTTCTGTAAAAACTGCTAACAATTTTAAGTCTTTGCCTATCAAAATAGTATGTTTTTCACTTCACAAATAACTAACCTGTCTTCCATTATTCCCTCTCTCCTTTCTTAAGATCTACCCTGAAGTTGACAGTGACCTCACAATGAACTCTGTAACTTCATTTTCGGTCATTTTTTATAGCTAAGCATAGAAACATCCAAAGTTCCACTATTTTATTCAGAATGGACAAAAACTTCATGTGAGGTATCAAATATAGCGTCTTTTTACCTTCAGATAATTTCCTCTTATGTTGTGAGATTTTTTTTTCCCTGTCATTTGAAAATATGATGCATTAGGCAATTAGGTCAAAAGTGGAGTCCAACAACTGACTTGAATGTTGAATGTGCATTGGTATCCTATAATAGAGAGGACTCCTTGTTTATTTGCTAGTTTATTTTTGAAAGAAAGTTGTAAATGGCAATTTACTCTACTCCCCCCCCCCCCGCATAGTATACATGTGCAATACAAAGATAAAAACTATGTTTCCTTCGTGGAAGGGTGTGGAGGTAGAAGATGATTTCAAATTAGAAATAATGACAGCAATAGAGGCTTCCGATGAAGATACAGTGGCCATCAAAGACAAAGGAGAGAAGCTAATTTCTGAAGTTGAGGTATTTGATTAAACATTTAGGTTGTTCTTTATGTGTACAAGTGCCAAGTATGTTATTATTTATGAGCTGAAGAGAGGTGTATTTGGTAGTGTTTGTTGGATGGTTTGATGATGGTTGGGAGAGAAGCAATACTGAGATATTCAGAAAACCTGTAATAAGTGAAAAATATTTTGATAGGTAAAGACTTCGGCTTTTTAAGGCTTTTGCAATGATTAACTAGAACTGGCTTATTTTTATGGTGGTTTACTATTTTGGATAATAACATTGACTTAGAGAAAAAACTACCAGATTTTGATTAGAATGTCAAATGCTTTCTTGTATTAATTTAATAAACTTCCTTTTGTAGAGACAGCTTACAACTTTGTCAGCCTCAGGTGACTTTGTGTTTATTTTTTTTAATTCTGGTATTGTGGTTGTGTGTGTGTGTTTGTGTTTGTGTGTGCGTGTGTATTTGGATTGGAGGAGGAAATAGGGAAAGAACGTGATATTTTAAGGAGATGAAAAGTCAGTGAAAGTTGACATAAGGGAATAGAGGTTTGTAATGAAAAATAAAGGATTTCAAGCATGTTTTCTCCCTTAACAAGAAAAATTAAAGTACATTATGCATAGTTCCATGAAGAATGTATATAAATATCATATGCAAAATTATAAGAACAAGCCAAAACTTTCTAAGAAGTTAATGTGTATGATTTAATAAAATTGTAGCAGAGGTAAAGAGAGATTTTAGAACATACTTTTAAATATAGTGTCCAATTGGGATAAACTTTCAACAGTATAGGCTGGGCCATTTATAGATTACAGCACTTTTAATTTTCTCAATGTTACAAAGTGTTGATTTTGATAAAGAATTTGTTGATGGTATATCAGCTTCTCCATGTGGAGGAGTGCTACTGAGTGATTAGTTAGTCTTGGGGCTTATGGCCAAAATTCAGAAATTGTGTCCCCAGTTCTTCTGGCCTTCTCAAAATGGGAAAAAGCTAGTAAGTTTTCTTGAGTCTTGGTTCCTTGTGAAACAAATTCTTCAATATTAAGCATGTCTGTTTTTCCTCTTTCTTCATCTTCTTTCTTTTTTTGGAAATTCTCTTTTTCTCTCATGTTGTTACTACCTCCATCTATAGTTAGTTCAGTTCAGTTCAGTTGCTCAGTTGTGTCCGACTCCATTCTTTACATTTCCATCATTTTTAACTGTAATTTTAAAGCCAAGGAGTCTAATTTTTCACTCTGAGTTTAAAACTGAGGAATCTAAAACTTGATGAGGTTAGTTGATTTGCTCAAGATCGCATATTTAGGACCTGGATCAGGATTTTTGGTAATGCTTCACTGCCAAATAATCGGTCCCTATTCAGTTTTTCTTTGTCTTTCCATCTTGATGACTAGTGTCAAGATATTTGTTTTAATCAAATGTTTAACCATGTAGAGTTATTTTAATTGACTGTATCTATCTGTCTATTAATAGATGGACATGTTTCAAGGAGATTTACCTCATTGCTTTGTAGGGCTCATTTGCAGCTTGAAATAGTACTTTTAAAGGGTTTCATCATTTTAAATAAAATTTCTAATTGGATAGAATATACTAATACATCTATGATATGCTTTTGGAGAAAAATATATGTTTTTGTGTCTTGTGATAATAAGGCATATGTTATTTTTTGCTTTTCCATTAATTATAGACTTATTTAACAAGTAGAATGGATTTGGAGAAAAGGGTAAAATATAGTCTTTTTCACTGCTTTAATTTTTTTGTTATTACAAAACAAACTGTAGTTATTGGGGAGGATTTGGAAAATATAGAAAAGAAAATTCAAAAACTCTGTGACATCTAGAGATACCTTAAAAATTCTTGTACTGATTATACGCTTCAAGTTTTCCTACTTAGATGCATATATTTTTAAAAGAAAAATATCTTATTGCAGATGCTGTTTTGCAAGCTACTTTTTAAAAGTTAACATATCATGATGATTTTCCCCATGTCCTTAAATATTCCTCTGTATAACTTTTCTTTTTATAAATGAACTTTATTTGCCACAAAAGTAACAGATACTGCATAGAAGAAATTTAGGAAACACATATAAAGATAAAAAGAAGAAAAAAAACTTCATTCTCAGTCCAGATATAATCATTATAATATCAAGGTTATATACATCCAGTATTAAAATTTTGTTTCTCCCTCTCTAATGTTTATATCTATATCTCCTTTTTATACAAAAATGGAATTCTATGATAACAAATGCTTTATATTCCACTTTTTTAACAGTATTTCATATCATTTATGTTTTCCTGTGATACCACTATTACTTTACATCATTATTTTTAATGGTTGCATACTATTCCATTTGTGGGCCTCTCACAGTTTAATTGATCATCAATGGCAAGCCACTCCAGTACTCTTGCCTGGAAAATCCCATGGATGGAGGAGCCTGGTAGGCTCAGTCCGTGGGGTCGCTAAGGGTCGAACACGACTGAGCGACTTCACTTTCACTTTTCACTTTCACACACTGGAGAAGGAAATGGCAACCCACTCCAGTGTTCTTGCCTGGAGAATCCCAGGGATGGGGGAGCCTGGTGGGCTTCCGTCTATGGGGTCACACAGAGTCGGACACGACTGAAGTGACTTAGCAGCAGCAGCAGAGTTAAAGTATTTAAACATTTTCTACTATTATTAACAACATTGCAATAAAGTCTTTTGTAGCTCAATCTTTGCACACATTTCTGATGATTTCTTTAGTTTAATTTTTTAGAAATGACTTGTTGGTTAGCCACTTTTTAAAGACGTTTGATGCATATTGCCAAAATGCCCTCCAGAAAAGTTGAACTGGTTTACTTTTATCAGCAGTGCATGAGAGTACTCACCTTGCCACATCCATGCTTACACACACTACTGTCATTATTTTCAACCATTGCTAATATGACAGGTAGAAAATTGCAGATTATTTTTAGTATAATTATATTTCTTTGACTAGTCATGAAATGAAGTATTTCTTCATTTGTTTATTGCTAATTTGCATTTCTTTTCTTTTTTAAAAAATAAATTTCTTATATCCTTTAAGAAGTAGTTTCAATTTTGGAGTCAGACTGAATTTGTGGTGACTGAATTTGAATCTTGTCTCTACTACCACTATTTATTAACTCTGTAACCTTGGATATTTACTTAATCTCTTGGTACTTTAGTTTTCTTATCTGTAAAAGTTTCTTATGTTTCATAGACTTGTTGCAAGGATCAAATGAATGAATATATATATGAAATATTTAAAGTAGTCCAGCACAAAGTAATGCACATGACTATAATAAGCAGTTCTTACTAATTTGTAAGAAGCCTTTATGTGCTAAAAATTAATTCTTTATCATATATGATGCAGATTTTTTTCCCAACCTTGTCATTTTGTCTTTCACTTAAAGTGTTTAGAAAATCAATTCTCTCTCATTAAATCTAAACTTTTATTTTTTTCCTTTTGTTTTCTGCCTTTGGTGTCACTTTTAGGAATGTCTTTTCCACCCAACATTTTATAATATTTGCATATATTTATTATATTGATAGCATTATCATGTTTTTTTCCATTTAATTTTTAATACATCTGAAATTTGTTTTGTTGGGTGATATGCTATTAGGATATAAAGAACCAATTTTCTCAACAGTATTAGTCATATAATCCATCTTTTAAACACTGCAATTATCATGGACTAAATTCTTAGAGATATTTGAGTTCGTTTTTAATTCCTTTTATTAATAATTGATCTGATCATCTACTTGGCATACTTTTAACTTTTATACTTTTTAATTGAATTGTTTTTCAAATTATTTCGGTTATTGCAAGCATTTGTTTTTTCAGATGAACTTTAGAATAATTTTATCATTTCTTCCTCTGCCCACCAAAAATACTCTGATTTTTATAGAAGTATAGTAAACTTATAAAACAGTTTGGGATCATATGATTTTTAAACTGATATGTTATATTTTACTTTAAGGATACATTTTAAATTAAATCCACTGTGCTTAGTACACAACAGGCAGACAGCAGAAGTTGTTGAATAAATAAACAATGCTTCAATGAATAAACATATAAATCTTTGAATACCACCATGATTGCTCCTGTGGAATAAATTCCTAGACATTTAAAATACAGTTCAAAGAGTATTTTTAATGATTTTGATATACCGCCAAATAATTTTCTGGAAAGGATACACTGGTTCATACTCCCATCAACGGTTTGAAATCATACTGTCATGATCAGCTCTGTGTTTGTATCCCCATTGTAAGATGAAATACCAATTTCTAATAAGCTTAAAATTAATATTTTGTAGTAAAAGAAACATTTTTACTTTTTAAGTGGTTGTTTATATTTTCTGAATATAAAGGAGAGTCACATTAAAGCTGCAGAATTTACAGTAAAATACATGTTTCCTCTGCTATAGAATAATAAACCAACCAATGTAGATATAAATCCACATGCTTGGGCAGAGTCACATATGCAAGGAACCAGATAATGATGATGATGATGATGCAGTAACTATTATTTAAAGATAATGTCTTTAAGTGACTTTTCCCCATTATTCTAAATTATATTTCTCCTTTCTTTGTACTGTGAAATCATTTCTCCCTCTCTTCTGATAAAAAGAAATTCAGTTTACTTAGTTTTTGTGTTTATCAGTTTTAGTTCTTTCACTAGTGACAGAATATTCTCACCATTACCTTGCATGGACAATCTCACTCCTTCTATGACCAACTGGCTTTACATTTAATTTTTGTTAGAGGAAAAAAATGTGTATTTATTTTGTTTTGTCCTTGCACTCCTGGGAACTGAGATTTAAACAAGAAAGTAAACTAAGATTATGGTTTTGAATAGTTAGATGGAAAGAAACTTATAAACAAAGGGCTTTAAGTACTCTGGTTCCTTTAGTATTTTATTGATCTATTTATTTACTTTTCATTCTTCCTCTTTAAGTGGGTAAGGCTCAGTCAGTTGTGATGGTATAGTTATTACTACTGTATTTTAAAAGTTGAAGTCCTCCTTGCTTGGGAACAAATACCAATAACTTTAATATCTCTGTAGCCACAAGTTTTTGTTTTTATAAAGTGTCTTTATCAATTGAGCTTTTAGTTTTCTGAAGAATAATAGTCCTTAATACTTTTTCTTTTTCTCTTCTTTCCTTGCTTCTCTCCATCTCTCCCATCCACTCTGGCCCCTCCATTTCCCCCTTCCCTTCCTTTCCTTTCTTTCTGTTAGGGTTAAGTTTAGTACTAAAGAGCTTCAACAGTCAGCTCTGGAGTCTGAAATGTTTCATCAGTTGTGCAGTAGTGTTCAACAGTTGCCTGGGGAGATTTAAGTTGCCCTATGCTTGGTCTATAGAATGTAGTCGGGGACTTAATGATGATCACAAAGAATTCTTCCCTTATTTTCTTCACTTTAACCTCAGAGAGATCATATGAAATTCTTACCTACAGCAAGAGTGTATGATTAAAAAACCCAGTTTCCTCAACTTTTCCCGTATTCCCAGAGCCTATCTTTTGAAATGAGGTTTTAGCCATAAAGGCAGGAGGGTGGAGGAAGTGGGTGAAGGATTCCACTTACAGCTAACTCTAGCAAACATGCATGGATTATGTCTTGAGCATTAAGTACAATTTTCTAATCCTGGAATGGCTTTCGCTTGACAGCCAGCATGTTTTTCCCTTTCTCTGTCTGAACTCTTGTTTCTACTCTCACCCCTTGCCCATTTTGGGGGGGAGGGTGGATTTCTAGTTTAATATTGGCCTTGAATCAAGTCAGAAGGTATAGATCTAGGAGGTAAAAAAAAAAATCACATAATGTATGCCAGAACTATACAGAAATGGCTTGAGATTAACCAAATTGTTTGCTGAATATTCTGTTTGTATTAGATCTACAATTGTGTGCATTACTATAGTCATATATCATTCATCAGAGAGGTATGCAACTGCGGAGTTTTAATGAGTTCTTCAGGACTAGGGCCATGTCCTTTGTCTTTTGTGTACAGTGCTCAGTACTTTGGAATTTGGATATCTGTATTCTAGTTCCTGTCTTCCTTGGTGCTTTAGAATTTGGAGAGCTGGATTCTAGTTTCAATTCTCTCTGCTGCTAATTAGCAAATAGTTACTTGCTTGAGCAAATTGTTTAAGCTTGCTAGGCCTCACTTTCCTTTCAGTTGTAACAGTCTTTGATTCACTGATGCAAACTATCTAATCTCAGCTGGAGAGATTAGGTTTGATATATAAAAAATGTCATTACTCTCTTTCATAAAGCGTATAACTGCTCTGTGAGTGAGTTAGGCTGAAAAAATAATTGGTATGGACTAATAAAGTCTGAAAGGGTTTAATAAGTATTAGTTAATATTAGTGAGCATTTGAGATTTTTTGAATTATAAATTGATGAAATTGTAGATATTTTCTCATGTAATGCCTAATGGCAGTAGTCATTTTTTGATTAGATAACCCTGTAAGTTCTATTTAATAAGTTTCTAATAGGTATAATGTTAGTATTAAGTTTGACTCTTATACTTTCACTCTGTGATTTTTGACCTTAGCTGTTTTCTTTTCTTAAAGCAATCATACAATATGGCACAGCCTCAATAATTACAGAAATAAAGAGCAGGGATGAAAGTACAGAAAATGAGAGAGAAAGGAAGGGAGTGGGTAGAAATGAGCACAAGAGGAATAACAGTGAATTTGGTCATTACTTTCTAAGTATTCTGGCCTTCAACAGCAATTTTTTGTTACTATTTCTTGGATTTTGCAGTGGATAAAGCATCTCTTGTTTTTCAAATTTTAATGATTTAAAATATTTGAGTGATATTATAGCACATGTTAAAGCAAACACTGGTACTTAAGTCAAGTACTAGATAGGAGAAAATGGTAAAAAGTAATCTAAATGTCTATTGACAGAGAAATGGATAAAGAACATGTAGTACATATATACAATGGAATATTACTTAGCCATAAAAAGAATGAAATAATGCCATTTTCAGCAACATGGGTGGATTTAGAGATTATCATCTAAGTAAATTAAGTCAGACATAGAGAGATAAATATATGATATCACTCATATGTGGAATCTAATTAAAAAAATAATACAAGTGAACTTATATTTACAAAACAGAAACAGACTCATAGATTTTGAAAACAAACCTATAGATACCAAAGGGGAAATGTGGTAAAAGGGGTAAATTAGGAGTTTGGGATTAACGTACACATACTATATATAAAAGAAAACTGACAAGAACCTGCTGAATAGCACAGGGAACTCTACTCAATATTCTTTAATCTACATGGGTAAAGATTCTCAAAAAGAATGTACAAACAGGTTTAACTGATAACTTTGTTGTACACCTGACTAACAATATTGTGAATCAACTATAACATAATTAAAAACAAACATAAAAGGAGAAAATGGTATTAATACTGCTATCATTTTTTCTCTTTTAAAATGCATTCCACATGTGATATTTGAAATACTCTTTGTATGGAAAAGCTAATTTTTAGAGTGAGTTTGAAATACATTGTTATTATTTTAGCTGAACAAGCACTAAGAAGGCAGAAGGTTGGAAACAAAGGCTAAAGTCCTGTGAATTAGTGATAGCATACTTCAAAATTCCTATATAATATGATTAATGGATATTCTTATGAACTGGAAAAATTGAAGTTCCTGACAATGAAAATATTCTGAATAGGGTTTTCAGATTTTCTGATTTTGGGAGTAGACTTTTCTATAAGACTTTACATGTTTTATAAGAGGTAGTTCCCAGATCTGTGGATATACAGTTCAGGATGTTGTGAATGATGAAGAGGCATTTTCTTAGTCCATTGGGCTACTGTAACAAAATAACCGTAGATAACTTATAAACAGGGCTTCCCCTATGGCTCAACAGGTAAAGAATCCCACCTGCAATGCAGGGGACACAGGAAACATGGGTTCAGCACCTAGGTTGGGAAGATCCCCAGGAGAACCACTCCATAGTCTTGCCTGAAAAATCCCATGGAAAGAGGAGCCTGATGGGCTACAGTCCAATGGGTTGTAAAGTTTATAAACAATAGAAATTTATTTATTACAGTTCTGTAGGCTGGAAATCTGATATCGGGGTACTGATTGTCGAGTGAGGGCTATTTTCTGGCTCACAGACTTATTGTTATATGATGGAAGGGACTAGGGAGCTCTTTGGGATCTCTTTTAGAAGTGTTAGTCGCTAAGTCATGTCTGACTCTTTATGATCCCATGGACTGTAGCCCGCCAGGCTCCTCTGTCCATGGGATTCTCCAGGCAAGACTACTGGAGTGGATTGCCATTCCCTTCTCCAGAGGATCTTCCCGACTCAGGGATCAAACCCGAGTCTCCTGTGTTGCAGGCAGATTCTTACCTTTTGAGCTACAGGGAAGACCTCTTATAAGATCTCTTTTATAAAAGCACTAATTCCATTCATGATGGCTCTATCCTCATGACCTAATCTCACTTCCCAGTGGCCCCATCTACTGATACCTTTACCTTTAGGGGTTATGATTTCAACACATGAATGCTGGGGGAGATACAACATTCAAACCATAGCAGGTAAAGGAAACTCAGAGAAAGATTTGGCATTATGATTTTGGTAAGTATGATGCAGTGTAATGTTGTGAGATGATGTCTGCATAGAAACAGTAGTAATAGTATTGAGTCTGTGTAGTCTTCATTATTTATTGAATAATGTATTAGTAATGATAAGTTAGTCTTTCTTTCTATGGTATTATCTAATAATTCTCAGGATATATGATATATATCAATATATATGTTTTTTCAACATATTTGTTATATACTTTCATTTCTTAAAGATTACAGAGTTCAGCACATATAAACCATAAAACCACAAACTCTTGCAGTAAAATTTGAGTAATACCTGGGTATGACAATTAAATACTCAGTTGTGATACCACACCATTTATTTGCAAGATTCATTGTTTCCATAGCTGTAAGGGAAGATGTTATAAACAACAGGGACTATCTAATAGGCGTGCATGTGTGCTAAGTACTTCATTTCAGTTGTATCTGGCTTTGTGCAACGCTATGGACTGTAGCCTGACAGGCCCCTCTGTCCTTGGAATTTCCTAGTTAGGAATACCAGAATGGGTTGCCATGCCCTCCTCCAGGGGATCGCCCCAATCCAGGGATTGAACCCATCCATGTCTCTTACATCTCCTGAATTGGCAGATGTGTTCTTTGCCCCTGGCACCACCTGGAAGCCCTTATTTGATGGTGAAAGAATGGCTCAAAGAAGGAAATTGGACCTAAGGGAAAAGAACAAAATATGAAAGGAGGAATATGTTAAAGGAGGAGACTTCAAACAGAAACTTCTATTTCTTTCTACAGAAATAGAAGAAGAGCCCATTTGCTTGGATTGACTACTGACATGTTTCTGTTTTAGACAAATGTTGAGAATGTATTTCTCTACATTTTGTGAAAGTGCAGAATTGTGCATTGTGAACTGTCCTTTGTGGTTGTCATTCTATGAATGAATTATGAAAGCACGTTAGGGACTTAAAACTCATATAGTTTGTGTCACAACTATAGTTTAATAGTGAAATTATATTTCTTTTGTGCACTGGTGTTCATAGATATACTGTGAATAATTTTCTACTGTGAATAATTTTCTGCACAATGTCATTTTCTTCTCCTATTGTTCCTGATAGATAAATTTGCACACTATGATATTACATTTGTCACAAGAGTTAAAAAGGGATTGTATCTTATGAGCGTCACAAGTGCTGAACATAGTTTACTTTAACTAATGTGGAATTTTATAGCATCAGAAAAAATAATGAAATGTTGTCAAAATGATGAGTAGGAGTTCATAGAAAATGAAAGAAAACTTATATATATCAGAGTTTAAAGTTTTAGTTAAGGATCTCTGCATTCCAGTTATTCCAACCAGGTGTTCTGCCAGTGATGACAAAGTTGCTCATCTATCCTGTCTTCATCCATTGCTTCGAAGATGGTTAATGATATCATTCTTCTATTGCCTTGCTTTTATTTTAATTTTTGTTCAGTTCTCCTTCTGTGAAAGATATTCAGCTTCTTGTGACAAGAGGTTAAGTGTGTACTTCTTTTGGAATCAATTATTATTGCCCTCACTCAACTGGGCTTATCTTGGTGTGACCTTTTGAAAAAGTAGCCTTTCCAACAAAGTCTTACTCTGAGCTGTCAACCTGAGTCTTTGTTAGTGCTGTCTTCTCCCTTATGACTCATGTAGTCTTGATTGGTTGGTTTCTCAACTTAGCTTGCCATCTGTCTCTACTTTCCCTTTCTTTTTGTGTCTTCTTCCTATGCTGTTACTTTGTCATTCTTTTTGAGATATAATTGATATATAGCAGTGTATAAGTTTAAGGTGTACAGCATAATGATTTGTCTTATGTTTAGTGTGAAACGATTACCACAATAAGTGTAGTTAACATATCATTATTTCTTCTAGAAAAATCTGTGTTTCTCTATAGTACAACTTTAAAGTCTAGTGTATTTTAATAACACACATAATGTGATAAGATGAGGAGTCAGAACTGATGAAATTTTCTTCTGTTGTTACTGATTTTGGTAATTTTGACTAACCTGGGTTTTGTAACCTTTATTTTTATAGGTCGAATAATGTATGTTTCACTAAATAATAAATCAGCCAATTATTTATTTAATTAATGTGTTAAGTACTGTGCTATACATAAAAGAAGTTTAAAATGATTCTTGCTTTCAGTGAGCCTGCAGTATAAACAAATCCAGGCAGTATATAATGTTGAATTTGAGAGCATTTACTTGTTTTTCAACAAGTATTATATATAATAATAATTAACATGTACTGAATTATCAGTGGGCCAGGCATATTGCTAACTGCTTAAAGTATATTATATAATTTAATCAATTACATAATTTCTATCAGCTAGGTTTTATTATTTCTACTGTTATTATTTTATAATGAAGAAAATAAGGCATCAGTTCTGTTCAGTTCAGTTCAGTCGCTCAGTTGTGTCCGAGATCAAGTAATTAGACTCGAGTCACAGAGTTAGTAGATGTTGCCAACGATACTATAAGTCAGACAGGCTGACTGCCAAACACTGTGCTACATATTATGTGAATATATGTGTTAGGGTTATCAACACATTTTGAGATTTTGATAGAAAAGTATAAGTAATTTTGGTATACAGTATTAGAATTTATTACAGTTTTACTCTTAAAAATATATAAATCTTTTAATAAAATATAAAGCAGTTTAATACAGTAAAAACTTTAATAAAATATAAAATTGTTTAATACAGTTTTGTTCTTCAGAATATGGTAAATATGATCATATATACATATACATATATGTGTCACTGTATTTCTATGTGTGTTTTATATTTATTCATTCCTTGTTGCTTTGGGGTTCGGAGTTTCATTTGACAAATGTTTACTGAGTACTTACTATGTGTTGTTTGTTGTTATCCAGTTGCTAAGTCGTATCCAACTCTTTGCAACCTCATAGACTACAGCACGCCAGGCTTCCCTTTCCTTCACTATCTCCCAGAGTTTGCTCAAATTCATGTCCATTGAGTTGGTGATGCTGTCTAACCATTGCATCCTCTGCCATCCCCTTCTTCTTTTGCCTTCCGTCTTTCCTAATATTAGAGTCTTTTCCAATGAGTCAGCTCTTCCAATCAGGCGGCCAAAGTATTAGAGTTTCAGCTTCAGCAACAATTCTTTCAATGATATTCAGGGTTGATTTCCTTTAGTTTGATCTCCTTGTAGTCCAAGAAACTCTCAAGAGGCTTCTCCAGCACTACAGTTTGAAAGCATCAATTCTTTGGTGCTCAGCCTTCTTCATGGTCCAACTTTCACATCTGTTCATGACTACTGGAAAAATCATAGGTTTGACTATACAGACCCTTGTAGGCAAAGTGACATCTCTGATTTTAAATATGCTGTCTAGGTTTTTCATAGCTTTCCTTCCAAGGAGCAAGCATCTTTTAGTTTCATGGCTGCATTGACCATCTGCAGTGATTTTGGAACCCAGGAAAATAAAATCTGTCACTGTCTCCACTTTTTATCCTTCTATTTGCCATGGAGTGATAGGACTAGATACCATAAGCTTAGTTTTTCAAATGTTGAGTTTCAAGACAGTTTTTTCACTCTGCTTTTCACCAAGAGATTCTTTAGTTTCTCTTCATTGTTATGTACCAGGCACCACACCATATGGTCATTGAAGATATATCAATGAACTAAACAGAAACTCCTACCCTCAAAGAGCTTATATTATACTGGAAGGAGAAAGGCAATATAGAAAATAAATTATTATATAGTAACTCTGAAGATAAATGATATGGAGAAAAAATAGGTAAGGCGAGTAGGGAGTGCCGAGTGTGTAAATATGTCCAGTTTTAAGTAGGATGCTCATGGAATTTTTCATTGAGAAGAAATCTTTCCTCATAGACTTAAAATAACAGCAAAGGAACCATGCATATATCTAGGGAAGAGTGTTTCAGGCAGAGGGCATGACCAGAGTAGAGACTTTAATGTTGAAATGTGTTTGATGTGCACGCAACTGGAAAGAGAGCAGTATGGCTGGAGATGAGTAAATGAAAGGAAAATAATAGAAGAAGTCAGAGAAACAATAGGAACCAGATTATTAGGAACTTTTATATCATTGTGAGGATTTTTGCTTTTATTCTGTGTGAGATGGTATGCCATTGGAACATTTAGAGGAGAGGAGAATATGGTATTCTTATGTTTTGAAAGGATCATTTAGATTGTTTCTGGGGATAAATTTTAGGGATGCAAAAGGGCAGAAGAATGACCACTTAAAGGCAACTACAGTAATCCAGGTGAAAGTTACTGGTGGCTTAGAGTAACAGTGGAGGTAGTAAGAAGTGGTTATATTCTGAATATAGTTTTAATGAAGAACTAATAGGACTTTCTAGTAGATTGGATATGGAGGGTGAGAGAAAGAAAGGAATTAAGGATGACTACAGGATTCAAGCCTGAGAAGGTATAAGGATAGAGTTGCCACTAAGTCAAGTGGGAAAGGCTTTGAGAGGAACAGGTTTTAGGAAATATCAGAAACTCAGTTTTGGACATGTTAAATTTGAGATATATGCTAGCTATCCAAAGGAGGTAGGGAGTAGACAGGAGAAAGGGGTGGACTGGAGATAAAAAATTATGATTCTATAAGCTTATACAGATATGAGTATAATACTTTTAGATCTCAATCTGTTATTTGTTCTGTTTGAAAGACTTGTTTCTCATTCTTTGGTTAAGATAATATGGAAAAAATCTGTATTATGTTTAATTCTGAGTGTAAATTCTGGTTCAAATGTAAATTTATTCCATTGTCAATCTTCTGTTCTGCCTGTATAGTCAAGCGTAGTCACGTCTAGTCAGGAGAACAAAAACCATGATAAGCAGTTTAAGTGGATGGGACTTAAGTGAGGATACTTGCTATACAGGTATTGGAAGTTTGAAAAAACAAAAAAGGAAGTCAATAGTTCCTATATCTATATGTTTCCAGATATAACTGTAGGGAGCAGCTGCCAGTGATGCCAGCTTCCATTTGTGTGGAAAGAACATGGCTTATTTGAGTTTAGGAACTTGGAAAAAAAATTATGACTGGGGCTTAGATTTCTGGAGAGAGGGTGTGCTGTGTGACTTGCTCAGCTTACTGAGGGAAACATGACATGGCTTCTGCTCTAATCACTGAGAGAGAGTTGTCAGCTGGTGTTGGTATCTTTGAGGGGGTTCGGCAGCTGGTATTGGGAGTGCTAAAAGAAGCTAAGCTGATGGGAATGTAAAATGGTGCAGCCATAAGCATATTTTGCTGCTGGAGGGATGCTCTCATGAGCTAGAAAAAGGAAGTCTCTTCTCTCCTCCTCCCACCTTCTAATTTCCCATTAGTCCCTCTCATTGGCTGAGCCAGCTGGCAAGGAAGCATGGGAAATATAGTGCCTCAGAATCACAGAGCAGAGTATTGAAGGGTGATGTGAAAGTCAGAGACAGTCAGTAAATAACTGGCACATGTACCGTGAATGTTAACGTATGAATACAATTTTAAGACCTCATTCCATTGAAATATTCAGCAAAGTGGGACACTTTACATTTTAAGCCATAGTACTTTGGATATTTGTTGATAATAAGTAGAAAATAATATTTCGTGTTAAAGAGGATAATAACTGATTAATTTTAAGAGTGACTTGGTTTTCAAACTTTTAAGCTACTTTTTGTCTCCAAGCAAGAAATTAGTCAGTTCACTCATCCAGCAATAGGTACTATTCTTGCACTTAAAACATGTTAGTGAATACAACAAATAATTTTAATTCTCACAGAGTTTATATTACTGATGGGACAGACAGATAATGACAAGCATGATAAGTAAGTAAGTTATATAGTGTATTAGAATTGTATAAGGTCTATAGAAAAAGAAGTTTAGAGTAGGCTAAGGTACACTGAGTTTGAGTGAACTCTGGGAGTTGGTGATGGACAGGGAGGCCTGGTGTGCTGTGATTCATGGGGTCGCGGAGAGTCGGACATGACTGAGCGACTGAACTGAACTGAACTGAACTGAAGGTACACTGATAATGCAAGGAAACAGTTTTATTAAATAGAATGATAGGAGTTTGAGAACATGACATTTGAGCAAAGACTTGAAGAAAGTCAGAGTGTAAGCCACAGGAG
The DNA here is from genome assembly GCF_049115385.1 of Moschus berezovskii. NCBI lineage: Eukaryota > Metazoa > Chordata > Mammalia > Artiodactyla > Moschidae > Moschus > Moschus berezovskii. Next base: position 40,397,005 of record NC_142473.1, read on the forward strand.
AGGAAATTGTTATTTTCCTTTTTTTTGATAATAACCTGCCTGGTGGATGTGATATTATATTTCATTGTGGTTTTGATTTGCATTTGCCTAATGATGGATGAAAAGGCAAAAAGATAGGACATTGAAAAATGAAATCCCCACGTCGATAGGTGCCCAATATGCTACTGGAGATCAGTGGGGAAATAACTCCAGAAAGAATGAAGGGATGGAGCCATAGCAAAAACAATACCCAGTTGTGGATGTGACTGGTGATAGAAGTAAGGTCCAATGCTGTAGAGCAATATTGCATAGGAACCTGGAATGTCAGGTCCATGAATCAAGGCAAATTGGAAGTGGTCAAACAGGAGATGGCAAGAGTGAACGTCAACATTCTAGGAATCAGCGAACTAAAATGGACTGGAATGGGTGAATTTAACTCAGATGACCATTATATCTACTACTATGGGCAAGAATCCCTTGGAAGAAATGGAGAAGCCATCATAGTCAACAAAAGGGTCTGAAATGCAGTACTTGGACAGAATCTCAAAAGGATCAGACTGATCTCTGTTCATTTCCAAGGCAAACCATTCAATATCATGGTAATCCAAGTCTATGCCCCGACAAGTAACGCTGAAGAAGCTGAAGTTGAATGGTTCTATGAAGACCTAAAACACCTTTTAGTAATAACACTGAAAAAAGATGTCCTTTTCATTATAGGGGACTGGAATGCAAAAGTAGGAAGTCAAGAAACACCTGGAGTAACAGGCAAATTTGGCTTTGGAGCACGGAATGAAGCAGGACAAAGGCTAATAGAGTTTTGCTAAGAGAATGCACTGGTCATAGCAAACACCCTCTTCCAACAACACAAGAGAAGACTCTACACATGGTCATCACTAGATGGCCAACACCAAAATCAGATTGATTATATTTTTTGCAGCCAAAGATGGAGAACTCTATACAGTCAGCAAAAACTAGACCAGGAGTTGACTGTGGCTCAGATCATGAACTCCTTATTGCCAAATTCAGACTTAAATTGAAGAAAGTGGGAAAAACAACTAGATCATTCAGGTCTGACCTAAATCAAATCCCTTATGATTATACAGTGGAAGTGAGAAATAGATTTAAGGGACTAGATCTGATGGACAGAGTGCCTGATGAATGATGGATGAAGGTTTGTGAAATTGTACAGAAGACAGGGATCAAGACCATCCCCAAGGAAAAAAAGTGCAAAAAACAAAATGGCTGTCTGAGGAGGTTTTACAGATAACTGTGAAAAGAAGAGAAGCAAAATGCAAAGGAGAAAAGGAAAGATATACCCACTTGAATGCAGAGTTCCAAGAATAGCAAGGAGAGATGAGAAAGCCTTTCTAAGTGATCAGTGCAAAGAAATAGAGGAAAATAATGGGATGGGCTCAATAAAGGACAGGAATGGTATAGACCTAACAGACGCAGAAGATATTAAGAAGAGGTGGCAAGAATACACAGAAGAACTGTACAAAAAAGATCTTCATGACCCAAATAATCATGATGGTGTGATCACTCACCTAGAGCCAGACATCATGGAATGTAAAGTCAAGTGGGCCTTAGGAAGCATCACTACAAATAAAGCTGGTGGAGGTGATGGAATTCCAGTTGAGCTCTTTCAAATCCCGAAAGATGATGCTGTGAAAGTGCTGCACTCAATATGCCAGCAAATCTGGAAAACTCAGCAGTGGCCACAGGACTGGAAAAGGTCAGTTTTCATTCCAATCCCAAAGAAAGACAATGCCAAAGAATGCTCAAATACCACACAATTGCTCATCTCACACACTAGCAAAGTAATGCTCAAAATTCTCCAAGCCAGGCTTCAGCAATACATGAACTTACAGATGTTCAAGCTGGTTTTAGAAAAGGCAGAGGAACCAGAGATCAAATTGCCAACATCCGCTGGATCATGGAAAAAGCAAGAGAGTTCCAGAAAAACATCTATTTCTGCTTTATTGACTATGCCACAGCCTTTGACTGTGTGGATCACAATATACTGTGGAAAATTCTGAGAAATGGGACTACCAGACCACCTGACCTGCCTCTTGAGAAACCTGTATGCAGGTCAGGAAGCAACAGTTAGAACTGGACATGGAACAACAGATTGGTTCCAAATAGGAAAAGGAGTACATCAAGGCTGTATATTGTCACCCTCCTTATTTTACTTATATGCAGAGTACATCATGAGAAGCTCTGGGCTGGAGGGGGCACAAGCTAGAATCAAGATTGCCAGGAGAAACATCAATAACCTCAGATATGCAGACGACACCACCCTCATGGCAGAAAGTGAAGAGGAACTAAAGAGCCTCTTGATGAAAGTGAAAGAGGAGAGTGAAAAAGTTGGCTTAAAGCTCAACATTCAGAAAACTAAGATCATGGCATCCAGTCCCATCACTTCATGGCAAATAGATGGGGAAACAGTGGCTGACTTTATATTTTGGGGCTCCAAAATCACTGCAGATGGTGACTCCAGCCATGAAATTAAAAGACACTTGTTCCTTGGAAGAAAAGCTATGACCAACCTAGACAGCATATTAAAGAGCAGAGACATTACTTTGCCAACAAAGGTCTATCTAGTCAAAGCTATGGTTTTTGCAGTGGTCATGTATGGATATGAGAGTTGGACCATAAAGAAAGCTGAGTACAGAAGAATTGATGCTTTTGAACTGTGGTTCTGGAGAAGACTCTTGAGAGTCCCTTGGACTGCAAGGAGATCCAACCAGTCCATCCTAAAGGAGATCAGTCCTGGGTGTTCACTGGAAGGACTGATGTTAAAGCTGAAAATCCAGTACTTTGGCCACTTGATGCAAAGAGCTGACTCATTTGAAAAGACCCTGATGCTGGGAAAGATTGAGGGCAGGAGGAGAAGGGGACGACAGAGGATGAGGTGCTTGGATGTCATCACCGACTCAATGGACATGAGTTTGAGTAACCTCCAGGGGTTGGTGATGGACAGGGAGGCCTGGAGTACTGCAGTCCACGGGATTGCAAAGAGTTGGACACACCTGAGCGACTGAACTGGACTGACTGAATGACGGATGATGTTGATCACCTTTGCATATATTATTTGGCTGTTTGTAGATCTTTGGAGAATTGCCTGTTGGAATCCTTTGCTCATTTTTGAATTGTGCTTGAAATTGTTGTTATTGAATTGTAGCAGTTCTCTGTGTTCTGGATATTAATAACTTATCAGATATATGATTTGAAAACTTTTCTTTTTCTGTGTGTTGTTGTTTCACTCTCCTGATAGTGTCCTTTGATGCACATAAGTCATTTAAATTGATGAAGTCCAGTTTATCTATTTTTCTTTTGTTGCCTGTGCTTTTGTGTCATACCCAAGAAATGATTGCAATGAAATGTCATGAAGACTTCCCCTAAGTCGTCTAAGGGTTTTGATGTTTTAGCTTTTAAGTTCAGGTCTTTGATCCATTTTGAGTTAATTTTTGAATATAGTGTTAGGTAAGGGTTTAACTCTATTGTTTTGTGTAGGTATTCGGTTTTCTTAGCACCATTTGTTGAAAAGATCCTATTTTCTTTTTATCTGAACTTTCTATAAATTTAGATATTGGGTAAAAAGAGATTAGAAATTATTGTTTTTTTAACTTATCTACTGTTTTTTACATTCCTTTTGCTCTGTCTCTGTTGCCTGCTATCATTGCAAAACATAGTACAAATGCTAGCTAACTGAATAATTGTTTCGTAATGAATATATGGTTAAAAGAATACTATATTATCTGTAGTGTTTTCTAGGAAAGTTACTTTTGAAACATACTTTTATAATATTTCCTGCTCCCCAGGAAATTTCATAGGCTTTATGTTTGTGTATATATGTTATCTTGAAGTGCTAGACAGCAGTTTTTCTGTACATTATTATCAGTGTTTAGTCCATTGGAAATATGGGCATTATAACTTTTCCATTCATACTTTTTTGCCTATTAGCTCCTAGTATTTTTAATCATCCATTTTCATTTTGTGATGTGTCTAAGCTCAGGGTAGGATTGAAAGTTGTATTTCATGGTTATTTATAATTGCTTGGGGTAATTATCTGAGATTTATCTCATACTTCAGTGGGACATGTTCTTTCTTTTTCTCTTGCCTTGCACTGTGGTTACACATGATCAACTGTGATGAGAGCTAGTTCTTTTCTTTAAGCCCCAAGGAAGAAAATGTGGTTGCTTTCTATGTCATAACTGTGTGAATGGCTTGGACTCTAGTGGCATCATTAGAACTCTCAGTGGAGAGCATGCTGTCTCTTTTAGCCTATCATGAATCTGGCATGCTATGAGAGAAGGTACATTTGGAACATTGTTCTTTGCACTGCTCTTGTTTCCTGAATATATTTCTTATGTTGGGCTCAATGGAAAATGCGAGGTATATTTATCCTGGCAGTAACGGTTCCAAAAAAAGACAATACAATGTACTTCAAATAAGGAACTTTACTACTGTTTCAAACACAAAACTAAAATCAGATTACACATAGATGCAAAAGGTGCTTCATCAAAATCCATCCTATACCTTAAATCTAGTCTGAGGATATAGATTGCAGACTCAGATTTACCTTCTCTACTTATTACAGTTGAATAAATTTCATTTGGATGAGCTAGTTACTCAAGCAAACTTCTAGTTTCTGCACCATACTTTATAGGACTTGCTGATTATTTAATTTTTGCTGACTCAGTAGGGTCAACTCATTTTCATGAAAGCTTGGTGTGTATGTTGATGATTTTATACTCTTACACCTGTCCTGTGATTTTTGTACTTGGGTTTCAAATTTGGGATTTGATGCTATCTGTTAGGCATGGTAAAGAAATGAAAGAACTAGATAGAAATTTATAAACTGTGACACTGATACATATAAGAAATACTTCTATGTTAAATAGTGATTCATCTTGAGTACTCCAGTTGCCTAGTACACTTGTGTACATCTCAGTGAAGAAAGGAATTATGATATGCCAGGCTCATCAGTTAATTTACTCTCTATGGCAGTCATTGACCAGTGAAAACATGGGATTTGGACATGGATCTAAATCTTTGTTTTGTATTTTGCCTGTAGTATCCTTAAGCCTTTCTCATAAAATTTTCATCAATAAATCAGATAATATTACTAGAATTGTCATATACTTTGGAAGGATTAATGAGGTATTATTTGCATCTCTTTTTCTAGTTAAAATAGTTTTCTGTAGTATGAAAAATATTTCTCTATGTGATTTGATTTAATTGTATATAGATAATTTTATAATGCACTCCCTTTTCAGGATGTTAGGATGCAAGAATAATCAGAGTTCTTTCTAACCAGTCTCTAGCAGCTGATTAAACACTGTATAGAGAACTGGGAAATATGAAAGATGGCAAATGAAATCCTGGCAGAAAGAATAGTCTAATCCCAAAGGACATTTTCAACAATAGTCTGGGCCCTATGCCTAGTACTTAGAGGGGCCTGTGGTACGAAACTCCTGCCCCTCACTGTACCATTCCCAGAATCTTATTTGTTAATGCTTGGCTTTATTAATAAAGTCATGACCACTTGTTCAGCACTGCATATGGTTAGTTGTGATTTCCAGCTGCCCGTTGGGCTAAAGTGTAAACAGTGAGTAGATTGTTATGTTCTATTAAGCTTAAAGCTGTGATCTCATGTCTGTACCACATATGTCTGCAGCCAGAAATATATCCTTTTCCTGATCTCGTGGAAGAGAAGCGGCACTGTATCTGAAAAGAATCTGAATTCATTAGTCTAAGGGCTTTTAACTTTTCTTCTTACTGAAACCAAAGAACAAAATAAAAGCATAGAGTCGTGAACATCATCAGTAGGATGTCAACATGACACCAAACGGCATAATATATTGTCAAGATGAACGTTTAATCTGGTGACTGAAATTTCTATACATTTGGCATTTTCACAGAAGACAGAATGCAGGCAGTAATCCAACAATCCAGTCAACAAAGACAGCCTTAGTACAGTGGATTTGAAATAAGCACAACAGTTTGTCTGAGTGACTGAGAAAATGCCCATTGATAGAACTGGCTCCTAAATTCTGGCCCAACTGCTAATATGCTAGGTTAATTAGCATCTAAAATATTGCTTTAACATGTTGATCAGGGATACTGTTGTTATTGTTGGTGATGATTTTTTCTTTTCTTTAGTTTTTCTTTTAAAATCAGCTTCAGCTATTTGACATTACAGATGTTTCAGCTGTTCCCACAGTGTGAATGCTAGAAAAAACCTGAAGTTCTAAGCTCTCTGGAAAGGAAATCTATAATGACACCATGTTATACCATACAAACAAGATGCTTTTAGACGTGTATTTGTAAGTATTTGTTACTTATTCTTCAGAGTAGTAATAACCCCCATTTTCATATGAGGAGGCTGTTTGTTTAAACAACTTTTCGAGGTCACAGAGTCTGGATTCATACATAGGGCCAACTCTGTCCTGTGGTGATCTTCCAGCTATGTCACGTTGCTTTTGCCTCTTTATAAACTGATTTTATAAGATAGCTTCTGGCCTCTAAAATATGCAGTATTTCTGAGCAATAATACTGGTAATTAATTTTAGTACCTTTTATTTGCATGGTGCTTTATTCTTTTCAAATTGATTATGGCCATTTGCTCATATATTCTACCTGACTACCCTTTTGGGATAATCAGGGTAAGTATCATTATCCCTGTTTTACAAATGAATCAACAACCTGAAAGAGGATAAAAATTTTGCCTAATTTTATTCTTTAAATTTATTTTTATTGGAGTTTAGTTGCTTTACAATGTTGTATTAGTTTCTATGGTACCTACTGGAATCTTTTAGCTCAGGGTCTTGGTACAGAAGCTGTTGAAAATTCTCTGACTTGACTGGAGTAGAGAAATTTCAGGGAGGAGGAAAAGTTAGGTTTGAAAACAAAGTTTTCTTAATAGTTAATTTGTTGGGTAATGTAGTATGCCAATAGCACCATATGGTAGGTGTACTTTCTGAATATTGGTAGAAATACAAAAGCATTTTAATAATTCTTCTTTCCTTCAAGGAACCTAGGACAGATAGTGTTGTGATAGAAATGAACACTAGGCTTGATTATCAGAAGAGTTGGATTTTGTTGCTAGATCTCCCTTGACTGTCTCTGGTTTGGGGCAAATTTCTGCCCTTACCTATAAATTCCCTCATCTGAGAAGTAAGGAGAAATAACTAGATAATTTTTAAAGGGACTTTAATCCCTAAACTCTTTCAAATCTTATCTCTTGACCCCATTACAGAAAAATTGTATTAAATTGTCTGGTACTAGTAAATTCAGAGGTAAGCAAAGATCCTGAGACTCACTTCTGGGGAGCTGACTTTAATAACTGAATAGTCCTTAAAAATAAAATCCTAATCAGTTACATCAAAATTATGAGGCACATCTAGAATAGCTCTAAGTTAGGATAGAGTTCTTAACTCTACCACTCACCATTTGTGTAACAGTAGGTAATTTATTTTGCCATCCTGAATTTTAGTTTCCATATCTTTACTATAGCAATTATCTCCTTTCTGTTAAAAAACTTTTACTGACGATTAAGCGTTATGCCTGATGCTGAGTCTATAAGGTGAACTTTTTCCTTTAGGTGTTCAAAGTGTCTCTCTGCTAGGGGGTTTGCAATTGAGGCCTTTTCTCTAGTAATGGAACCATAGAATCTTAGAGGTGGAAGAAATCTTGGGGTAGTTCAATCTGGATTTAGAGTGTGAGCTTCAGTTCAGTTCAGTTCAGTCGCTCAGTCGTGTCCGACTCTTTGCGACCCCATGAATCACAGCATGCCAGGCCTCCCTGTCCATCACCAACTCCGGGAGTTCACTCAAACTCATGTCCATCGAGTTGGTGATGCCATCCAGCTGTCTCATTCTCTGTCGTCCCTGTCTCCTCCCACCCCCAATCCCTCCTAGCATCAGACTCTTTCCCATTGAGTCAACTCGTCGCATGAGGTGGCCAAAGTATTGGAGTTTCAGCTTTAGCATCAGTCCTTCCAATGAAGACCCAGGATTGATTTCCTTTAGAATGGACTGGTTGGATCTCCTTGCAGAGCTTATGAGGGCAGAAATTTTATTTTGTTCACTACTTTATCCCAAGAATCTACAACTATGTCAAGCATATGGATATGCATACTGAATGAATTAATAAAAGAAGAATAGTGAGAAAAATAATATTTGGCTTATGTAGAGCCTTCTTTACCTGGAACCATGTTGTTTACATGTTAGACTGGCAACATGCCAAGGCTATGGGCTTCTCTGTGACAGAAGGGTTAAACAGGGATATCCTCTGTGGGCATAATCACACTGACTGCTTCTTCAGTGAAATGTCTGACTTGTCATCCCTTGCATAGGAATGTTGAAAGAGTTTCATGTGTTAGTTCTGAGAAAGGGTGGATTTGTTTGTTGATCTCTGTTCGTCAGGAAATTGTAGAGCTCTGAAGAAGCAGTTTCCTTTACTTTGTGGTATAGAGTCCTTCAGCCATAACAAACTCTAGATAGAATTTACCTGCTTTTTAAATTTTTCTTCCATTTTCAGACCCTAGTTCCCTGTATCCCCACGTCCTCCCCACAATACCTATGGCATACCACACAGTGCTTCTACATAATCCCCCTTTATTTAACTTTCTTTGGGGGTATTATGCTGTGCTCTATGGAGAAATTGCTTTATTTTCAGGGTTCTAGATTTTCTCTGGGTTTCCTTTGGCATTTCCCTAAATGGAGTCACGAGGCTTGTTTTTTGTGTGTCTGTGACACTAGTGGAGTGGAGTTCGTGTTACAGAGATTGTTACACTGTCCAGACCCAGGAAGGGAGAAGAGGAGTTAGGGAACACTGATATGGAAAGCAACCAAGAGGGCTTTTTTTTCATTACTTATTATTTCACTTTCAAGAAGAAGACGTGGTTTCCTCGAAAGAGCAATGAGACTTGTCATTATCACGCTTCAATCATTATCTGTTTAGCAATCACTTACTTTTTTTCCCCCTCTGTAACACAAGAGGCTCCTTTTTGTTTGTTTAAGAGAAAACCACATGATATATGGAAAGGACCTTTGTTTTAGAGGACCTGGTCTTTAGTCCTGGCTTCTTCACTTCCTAGCCTAAAAACTCTAAAAATTTATCATCTCTGAGCACTGTTTGCAGAGGCTAATTTTGTAGAGATGATAACACGATAACACTACTGATTGCACCAGGTTATTGTATGAATTAAAATAAATAATGTATAGGAAAAGGCTTCATAAATTATATATAATGAATTATATACAAACCTATATCACTTGCTTCCACTTTCCATTATCTCTAAATTATCAAGAATCTCTTGTTGCCTTTTAAAGTAGAAATATATCTTGTATTTTTCTCCCTGACTTGCAACAGCCTCATCAAATTTGAAAGATTTGGAAATAAACATTCTCTTTTCTAGTTTTTCCTAGGAATCTTCATCAGCCCATTTCCCTGGCACCCTAAACGGCTGTTGTGTGTGTCAGTCCAGAGGTGGTTGCATTTCACTGCTTCAGGATTACATGATTCTGCTGTAGAGTTGCGGAGTTTTTGCTAATAATGGTTGCTTGCCCTGAGATATGCTATATAATTTGGTATATTAATGAGAGGAAGTCAGGATGATGCTTTCTAAGTGACAGAGACTTTGAGAAAATGGCACGATTCTATTTTTTTTTTCTAAAGAGAAATGCTTCTCAAATCTTTTTTTCCTTCTCATTTTTTCCCAGCAGCTTTGTATCTTCTGCTCAGTTTTTTTTTCTTCCCTACTTTCCATATTTCCTCTAGTCAGTGTTTACAGCAGAAGTAATAATGTGTTTTATAATTTTTTAAAGTGTTAGAGTTGTTTAATCTTAGGACAACATCTATTGAGTGAAGGAGGAGGGCATGGCAACCCACTCCAGTATTCTTGCTGAGAAAATCCCATGGACAGAGGGGCATGGTGGGCCCCATGTCTATGGGGTCTCAAAGAGTCGGACACAACTGAAGCACACAGTATTTTTAAAGTAGTCAAGGGAATACTGACTCTGGATTGACACTGCATGTATTTGGATACTGACTCAGCTACTACTTATTAGCTGTGTGACATTTTGACAAGTCACTTAAATTTTTTTTTCCTTATTTTCTTCTGTAAAATGGGTCTAATAGTAGTACCTACATCACTGGCAGTTATGAGGACTGAATTTATATATATGTTTTTATATATAGTGGTGGTTTAGTTGCTAGGTCATGTCTGACTCTTTGCAACTCCAGAGACATTAACCTCCAGGTTCCTCTTTCCATGGGATTCTCCAGGCAAGAATACTGGAGTGGGCAGCCATTCCCTTCTCTAGGGGATCTTTCCAACACAGGGATTGAACCTGTGTCTCCTGCATTGCTCCTTACCATCTGGCCTTACCTGGCGGCTGAGTGGTAAAGAATCTATCTATCTATCTATATATTTGTTGTTGCTGTTCAGTCTCAGTGGTGTCCAGCTCCTTGTGACCTCATGGACTGGAGCATGCCAAGCTTCCATGTCCTTCACTAACTCCTGGAGTTTGCTCAAACTCGTGTCCAATGAGTTGGTGATGCCATCCAACCGTCTCATCCTCTGCTGCCTGCTTCTTCTGCCCTTAGTCTTACCCAGCATCAAAGTCTTTTCCAGTGAGTCAGTTCTTTGCATCAGGTGGCCAAATTATTGGAGCTTCAGCTTCAACACCAGTCCTTCCAATGAATATTCAGGGTTGATCTTCTTTAGGAATGACTGGTTTGATCTCCTTGCTGTCCAAGCAACTGTCAGGAGTCTTTTCCAGCAGCACATATATGTTTATATAAAATATATATTATTTATATATAAATATATAGTCAAGTAGACATGGGTTCTGTCCCTGCATTGGGAAGATCCCCTGGAAAAGGGAAAGGCTGCCCACTCCAGTATTCTTGCCTGGAGAATCCCATGGACAGAGGAGCCTGGTGGGCAACAGATTCATGGGGTCTCAAAGAGTCAGACATGACTGAAGCCATGTAGCACACAAGCACACACACACACACACATGCACATATAGTTAGCTGTTATTGTTATTATTACCAAAAACTTACTGCTATTAATGTATATTTGAGACCATCAATACATTATGAAGCCCTAATATGTGCTTAGGATTCTGCTAGTTATCTTGGGAATTCAAATTGTATGGCACGATTCTTGTCTCCCTCTAGTGACTTGGTTGAGGGTAATGTAAGGCATATTTGGATAGTACAAGTTGCCTGAAGATTTGCTGCAAGGCTCTTATATGGCTTGACTGGGGACACAGAACATAAACAGAAGAGGGAGCTGACAAATACAAATGTATTGATCAAGGTAAATGAATGTTACAGAAATAATTATAGTAGGAATGCAATAGTGGGCTGATATGCTCTTGAAAGGCTTTTGGAGGAGGTAAGATATTAGCTGAGCCTAGAGTGTAGAATATGGAAATGTGGAGATAAGGACGGGTCTCACTTTTGGGGAGAAGGAGTAGGGAATGGGAATAGGAACATTATAATGCACCAGATTAAAAAGCGGAGACAGACATTACTTTGCCAGCAAAGGTCCATCTAGTCAAAGCTACGGTTTTTCCAGTAGTCATGTATGGATGTGAGAGTTGGACTATAAAGAAAGCTGAGCGCCAAAAAATTGATGCTTTTGAACTGTGGTGTTGGAAAAGACTCTTGAGAGTTCCTTGGGCTGCAGGGAGATCCAACCAGTCCATCCTAAAGGAAATCAGTCCTGAATATTCATTGGAAGGACTGATGTTGAAGCTGAAAATCCAGTACTTTGGCCACCTGATGCAAAGAACTGACTGATTTGAAAAGACCCCGATGCTGGGAAAGATTGAAGGCAGAAGGAGAAGGGGATGACAGAGGATGAGATGATTAATGGCCTCACCGACTAGATGGACATGAGTTTGAGTAAACTCTGGGAGTTGGAGATGGACAGGGAAGCCCGGCGTGCTGCAGTCCATGGGGTCGGAGTCGGATACGACTGAGCAACTGAACTGAAAACAGACCAGGGTTAAAGCTCTGGTGCTGCCTCTTACTGTTTTTGTGACCTTAGTTAAGTAACTTAATCTTCCAGAGTCTCAGTTTTCTATACTGTAAAATGGGGGTATTGTTAGTTTTTTAAGTTTGTTGTTGTTCAGTTGCTAAGTCATGTCTGACTCTTTGTTAATGTGAGTCTTAGAGCTAACTCATGTAAAGCAGCTAGCATAGTTCTTGGCTCGTAGTATTCAGTAAATGATATGATTGGGAATAGAGTGTAAAAATTAAAAGCATGGATTTTAAAGTCAGGCAGGACAGGTTTGAGTATTCTCTATCATTTACTAGCATTATAACCAAAACCTAGTTACTCTAAGCTTCACTTTCCTCATTTGAAAATGGGGATACATTAGTAGCTTTGTTGTTGAATTGTTTGCAATTTAATGAGGTACTGAGACACATAAGTAACTGACAGAGCACATGGTATGTACTCAGTGTACATTAGCCATTATGTTATTGTTATTGGTAGACTGTCTCTCTCCTTCCTTCCAGGTATTCCTTCTGTGATTATTCATATTCTTTCATCCTTTCCTCCCCCCATCTCTTCATTTATTTCCTTTCAACAACATTTATCAGTAGCAGTTATAGAGACTGAAAACAGAGACTTAAAGGAATGTGGAGGTAGAAAGTAACCGGTTAGCACCAGTCAGTACCACATGTCCAGCCGAGCACCAAGGACTAGATAAGAAGAGAGAAACTAAGCACACATAAATACAAATGACAGGAGCGTAAACATATATACAGTCTTCTGAATGACTTCTCCTTCTTAAGGCCACTAGAAATTTTTTTCTTAAGGGAAATTCAGATCACATAACTCCTTTGATTAAATTCCTCCAATAATTTGCTATTTCCCGGAGAATAAACTACTTTGAATTGCATTTAAAATCCTTTCCAATCTGTTGTCAGTCCATCCTGCCAGATTCTTTCCCTGTTACTTCCCACTACACATCCCATATTTTAGCCACT